>NW_023270807.1:35511492-35560441 GCF_011800145.1 Mirounga leonina
AAATAAATAAATAAATAAATAAATAAATAAATAAATAAATAAATAAAACAGAAGGGCGCCTGGGTGGCTCAGTTGGTTAAGCGATGCCTTCGGCTCAGGTCATGATCCTGGAGTCCTGGGATCGAGTCCCACATCGGGCTCCCTGCTCGGCAGGGAGTCTGCTTCTCCCTCTGACCCTCCCCCCTCTCATGTGCCTCTCTCATTCTCTCTCTCAAATAAATAAATAAAATCTTTAAAAAAAAAAGAAATTAAAACAGAAGTAGCCATCTTTAAGAGGCTAAAAGTAGGGCAAAGACAATATTTCTTTAAATCATACCACGAGGGGCAGTAGGTTGTGTCTGCCTTCGGCTCAGGTCATGATCCCAGGGTCCTGGGATGGAGCCCCGTGTTGCGCTCCCACCTCAGCAGGGAGCCTGCTTCTCCCTCTCCCCCTGCTTGTGCTCGCTCTCACTCATTCTCTCTCTCTCTCTCTAATAAATAAATAAAATCTTCTAAAAATCAATCAATCAACCAACCAATCAATCAATCATACCACTAGGCTGTTGGTAATAAAATAAACCATGGCAGAGGGAAGCAAGAAGACATCTCAGAACATATTTTTTCCTCCTCTTCCCTTCTGAACATGCTTAATTTCCAAGTCCCTTTTCCTCCATTACTAAGTACCAATGCCCTTTTATGTCTTAGTCCAATACCCCTTTTTTGGAGAGCCAAGCTGAACCCAGGGTTCACATAGCAGACATATCTTGGCTCTTAAAACCTGGGTTGCAGATAAGGAAGCCAAAAGACCACGGTTACACAGCCTGCCAGAGCTCTAGGAGCAACTGCAAGTAGAGAAGCTCCCTCTGAAAGCCTAGGGCAGTGTTTCCCAAACTTCAGAGTGCTTCAGAATCACACACAGCACTTATTAACACACAGACTGTTGATTCCCATCCCCAGATTTCCAAATCTATGGGTCTAGAGTGGGGCCTGAGAGTTTGCATTTCTAACAAGTTCCCAGGGGATGATAATGCTGTTGGTCCCAGACTATACATTGAGAACCAATATTCTAGGACAAGGTAAGACTAAGATAGGTCCGGAAAATGGCAAAGAGGCCTCAAAATATCTACCTATTTCAACTAGAAACTCTCTGCTCTTCCCACAACTAAACTAGAAATACTTGATCTGACTGGAAAAAAATATATATTATTTGTAACTATTTACATTACTGATTTCATGCCTAATTACCATTCATCCTCTAACAGGATCCCTGTTTGAGGGTTTAGATTAGTAGGTTAAAAAATTATGTCCTACAGGCCAAAATCCCTTTGCAGATATGGGGTGAAAGCAGCAGTTATTTAGACATTTTTTTACTATGTATTATTTATTGTTTATTTGCAAATTTTCATTTCCTTTTTTTTAAAGTTTTTATTTAAATTCCAGTTAGCTAACAAAGAGTGTAATATTACTTTCATGTGTACAATACAGTGATTCAACACTTACATTCAACACCCTGTGCTCATCATGACATGTGCACTCCTTAATCCCCATCACCTATTTCACCCATCCCCCACCCACCTCCCCTCTGGTGACCATCAGTTTGTTCTCTATAGTTAAGAGTCTGTTTATTGATTTGCCTCTCTCTTTTTCCCTTTGCTCATTTGTTTTGTTTCTTAAATTCCACATATGAGTAAAATCATGTGGTATTTGCCTTTCTCTGACTGATTTCACTTAGCAAAATACTCTCTAGCTCCATACACATCATTGATATGAACCCCAGTGTTTACTGCAGCATTATCTACAATAGCCAAATTATGGAAATAGCCCAAATGTCCATCAACAGATGAATGGATAAAGAAGATGTGATACACACACACACACACACACACAGGAATATTACTCAGCCATCAAAAATAATTACTTTTTCTCTCAGAATATTTCACAAAATAATCTAGATGCACAGATTTTATTGAAAAAATCAGAATATCTGGCACAACTGAGACCATCTTCCCACGTAGTTACATTTAGGTGGAGCTGAATCAACGGCTGACTCATTTGGATGGAAGACTTACTTGCTAGCTCCTTACCACTCTCTATTACCTCTTGAACACTGAAACCCAAGAGTCAATTGCCATATATTTATTACTACATCTGCACTATGTTTTTCTTCTAGTACAGAAATTCTTCTCTGCACCTAAGGATAAAAACAAAAGCTACATCAAGAGAATTTCCTGTTTCAAGAAAAAAAGGAGAGAATATTTAGTAATGACTATTCCTATGGGCTTAATATGCCAACACTCTGCCAGTTTTATTTGTTTATGATCTGCCTGTCTTCTGAAACCATTTGAGTTTGGGTCCAGTCTGGACAAGCCTGGATGGCAGGGAGAAATGCATGGGGGAGAGAGTAGAGGCGAGAGGCAGACTCTGTGTGCAGACGGTCAAAGAAACCTCCTGCAAAGAAATTGTCCAAAAGAAAGAAGCTGCATCTTCTTTCTATCTAAGAAGTCTATCTATCTAAGAAGTCTATCACAAGCTTGATATCTATCTAAGAAGTCTATCACAAGCTTGATATCTATCTAAGCAGTCTATCACAAGCTTGATATCTATCTAAGAAGTCTATCACAAGCTTGATATCTATCTAAGAAGTCTATCACAAGCTTGATCCAAGGACAATGTCACTTTGCAATGGGAGAGGAAATATTGTGCATAGCAGGGAATGTGCTCCAGGGGATGCCTCCACAGACGTGTAGTCAAAGCTAAGGATGACAGGGGGCTACAATAAAGGCCTAAATGGGAAAGAGAGGTGTACCAGCGAAGGCTCTGTAAGGAGCTGGGGCCTGGCTTTGAGAAGTGGTCAAGCAGGAAGCACGGAGAGGATTTGGGGAACTTTTGCATGGTCACTGTTAGAACCAGCAGAAGTAGCAGAGGCACCAATAGATCTTCAAGCCAGCTCAGGGGCAGGACAGCATTAGGAGGGCCAGTAGACACCCTCTGGGGACCACCTCTTAAATTAACCTGAGGAAGGTAGAGAGAAGGTTCTATATAAATTTAGGTAGGAACTAAGACAAGGAAATACCTCACTGATCTCTTACTACTAAATCCTTGGTTTTCTCAGCTTGAGAACTATGGGTTATCTTTCACTCCACAAACTTTTTTGTGCACCACTATACCAAATAACAAGCACCTAAGAACCATTCTGGGTGCAAGGACACACAAAAATATAAAACAAGTTCCTTCCCTCAAGAATGTCATAGTCCAAAATATCGGTCCCTACATTTTTTGACAGTTCAATGCATTATTTGAAAATGCAATCACTTATCCCGAATATTTGTATATTTATTTATGAAATATAAGTGTTATGCTCATCTCTTAATGTATTAGGCATATTATAATTATATCCAAAACAGATAAAAACTAAATATTAATAAACATTATAAATAAATATAATGGAAGTTCATATCCAAGTGACTTCTCATGGGAAAAACTGTCTACAAAATAGATATCTAAACAGATTTTTAAAATTAAAGGCATCTCGAGAAATGCTTTAATAGCATTCTTGGATTGGAAAAATAACTAGATCTGATCCTGAATAAAATCATAAAAAAAAAAAAAACTGGAAGTGTGCAAAGACAAAGGGCTACTGTAGATTAAGACAGAGGGGCAAACTTTGAGGACTGAGCATTTCTCAAATTGCAGTACTCTGCTGGGGTTTGGGGGATGAGTAAGCTCTTTCCAGGCTAAAGGAAGAGTATAAACAAAAGTACATTGCTGTTCAGTGGCCTGATGTGGACTTAGACGAAGTTCAAAATGGAGGACAAGTGCAGCAAAATACTAATTATATGTGTAGCTGAACATAATGAATTAACCCAGGCAAATGGCATCTTATAATAAGACTGCACTCTGTGTTTGCATGTTCAGCCTTCAGTTTGTCCCTCATATGGTACTGTTATTCTTCCACATCAGAAAAAAAAAGTGAACCTTGGTGGTCACTATGGTAACTAAATAGTGGGAGCAAGGGCAGAGGAAGATCAAGGAATGTTCTATAGTTACACATGAAGAAAGTACAAAACACAGGTTATTTTTAAATTTTGGCTATGTTCCTATAATTTTAATGTCTAAACCTTAATATGTACGTAAATAGTAAAGTCTGTTTCTCATGCAGCCATGAGAAAAAATACTTTCTCAGTAATTCAATACTACCTCCTTATTTTGTTGACATTTCATTTTCATCAGCTGTCATTCAAGCCAACCAAAATGCCCAAAGTGAGCATTTTCTGAATTTGTAACCAGGGAGGGCATCCTTCACCCTTCTTCCCCTTGTTTTCTGTGCTCTTCTGTT
This sequence comes from Mirounga leonina, assembly GCF_011800145.1. NCBI lineage: Eukaryota > Metazoa > Chordata > Mammalia > Carnivora > Phocidae > Mirounga > Mirounga leonina. Next base: position 35,515,808 of record NW_023270807.1, read on the forward strand.
CTTAGTAGACTAGCATGACTCACCATACACAGAACACAAATTGAGAATTACTTTTTTAGGAGTGGTGATGTGTTTGCTTTCTGTCATCAGTATTCTCTCATCTAATGACACTTGCGGCCAAAGACAAAGTTTTGCGAAGCAGCTGATGAACCAGAGTAGGGAGGTGGCATGGCTTGTGAACAGAGAGTTTTCCTCTAGACCATCCATAGCTAGCTGTTCTAGGCAGAGAATGTGCCCGCATTAGTGGACTCATGGGCCAACTGAGGTAATAAGCCTGAACATCCCTCTGCCCTCTCTATACCTCTGCTCTCAGAAAATGTACAGAGTGACTCACGGGAGCATAAGAAGAAATGTAAAGCAGAAAAACAAAAAACAACAAAAAAATCAAAACCACAGAAGATACGAGAACTAACTTCTAGAAATTTCTCACAATCCCCTATGTAAAAGATATTGACATATATAAATTGTGTGAAAATAGAGTTTCTCTTCCAAGAATTGTAAATAGCTGGATTTTGCTTGAACCAAAGTCATAGACAGGGACCGCACACTTAGAGGTTTTCAATTCCTCCATAGATTTCACTTAGATTATAGACCAATCATGCCCTACATTTGGTAGGCTGTTGAGGTTTTACTAAAAGTCCCACTGTTTTCATCAAATCATTTTGTCAATTATATATTTATAAATACCATACCCTACCTATGCATGTGTCATTGAAAAGGAAATTTTAGAATAAACATTTCTTTGTCACTTTAAAATATATTGCTCAAGACTAAATTTAAAAACAGAATTCATGTTACCATCATTAGCGAAATTATTTTCAGGATCCACTGTATTATTTTCATTCAATACATGCTTTTATTAAGTGATTTCAAAGTGCCCAGAGTGGGTAAAGAAAAGAAATTCTAGGTGGTTTGTATCATTGAATAGGTAAGTCACAGTGGGAGCTGGGGAAATTAGTAAGAGCTTATGCTTGTGCTAGCTGATTGGCTGAATGAGTTATTTCCAGGTCAATTCATTTTAAATTTATTATAAAAAATGAGTCAATATTCCTATCTCAGCTGTCCTGACAGCTACCGAGAGACTCTGGTATTTCCTTCTCTCTGGCTCTTGCTGCCAGTGGCCTCTCCTGCCATCATTGAAGCTGTTGAGATGTTATCAAGGCAACAAAGACGAGATCTCAGGAAGTCCAGAGCTGCCAAGGTTTACCTCAATGCTCAGATGCTACCCAAACTTGCCCCACACTAAACGCCGTGGTGGGACCAGAATCTCTGATGCTTTTTTCAAGTCTTTGGGGATCACAGAAGCCACAGAATCACAGAAGTCACTGCTGCAAAAGGCCTCCACCCATAACTGCGAATGTACCAAAAGTTGGCAGCAAGGGTTGCTAAGATTTTACTGGAGCCAGGAGATCTAGCGGGGTAATCTGGTTGAAAGTGGGAACAAGGGATTATAGATTATCTCAAAGCTCCATTTGCTTAGAAAGCACACTTATGTCATATATTACGAGTTGTTTGGTGGACCCGTAAGCAGTTGCTCCTAGAGATTATGGGACAGATAAAGCCCTGCCCCCAAGCTATCATTTGATGATGACGCAGCTGGAGAATTTATCTCTTCCTAATTCATTTTGGGTTGTCATCTTGTGCTCGCAATATGTCAAAGGTTTGGTGAAGTTTCACTGGACACTGGTGGAAATCCTTCAGTACGGGTTAAGGACAAAGGGCAGTGATAAGCTGGTAAACTAGCTCTCCAGGGGGGAAAAAAATCCCTGATTGGTAGGTTGCATCTGCAGATTTCCATGGCGTAAATACCCCATCGTGGCCAATTTCAAGCTACCAACATGACATCACTGAACACAGAGCTGAGAAGAGATGAGCACAGTCGGCTCCTGCAGCCACAGCCAGCGGGCTCCAGCACACGCCTGAGAAACGGCCAAGTCACTGCTGCAGCCTCGACCTCCTGCTCCATCTTTTCCATGCAGGCAGGCTCAGATTGGAGAGATTTCCCTGCATTCCTAAGTAAGAGATTATAAAGGCAGAAGTAGGGAAAATGGATATATCAGATACACCTAGCATCACTTGCTGCTTCCTTCCTTTAACCCTCTGCCTGCCTGCCAAGAATACCACCAAGTCAAGCCTCGGTCCACAGTATTGTGGTTTTTCAAAGCAGATGGAAAAGCAGGTAGAAGGAGAAAAAAATCAGGAGGAAATAATTTGTCTTCTTAAAAGTATGTGACAATAAGCTAGGGAGAAAATATGTGAGTTTGTATGGACAAACTTCAATAGCCTCTGTAAAGAAAACAAGCTGGATTTTGAACTGAAGTCAATGTTTTGTTCTTGTTTTCTTTTCTTTTATTAGAAATAAAGTTTAGTTCATAAGGATATTGGCTTTCTTTTCTTCCTCACGCTCCTCATTTCAGTAATCCTCTTGGCCAGGGATGCCTCCTGGGAGAGCCTGGGTCTGTGGTATTTCAGTAACAGTTACTGATGTGTTGATAGAGTCAGGGATCTCTCCTTACTGGCTATGAAATAACGGCCTCAAGTACAGTCCAAAAGATGATGTCAAAGATATATACAAACAAACAGTGACCTTGAAGATTTCTAATGCATCTCTAATGGAACAAGTAGATCAGTGCTCATTGGTCAGTCATGAGCTTCACGATTTGCTGAGAACATATTTGAGCTGGGGAAGAACTGTTGTCAAGAACCAAGAATTAGTCATCAGTAATGTTGGCTTGGAGGCTAACTGGACATTCCAAAGAAATAACTGCTCCCTGGACATTTCAAAGAAATTAACTGCTCACTTTGTGCCTCAGTTTCCCCATCTTAGGCAGGCGACCACTAACTGTTCTTTTTCATAGTCATAAGCTACGAGGTTTCATGAATTAATTGGTTGAACAGAAAGATTTTAGGTACAAGGCCCTGTGTGCAATGGCAAGGTTAGTCATGTTGCATTGTAACAATTCCTGTATTATCTCTGTTACATTCTATTACTGTGGCACAGTGACAAGCCAAAGACAACCAGTTTCACTGTCATGAACTCAGGAATATGCTTCTTCCAACTGAGCTTAATTGTATGCCTGCCAGTGGATCCTTTTAGGCAGAAAATATTAGTCAAAGGGGGTTAATGCTTTGTCACAGGTTATATATAAATAGTGAAGCTATAAAAGATATAGTATTATGAGTTTTGTCATTCACTGAACTATGGGATAAATCCAACATCTGGACTTCATACTTTGGAGCAAGACTATTCATAGCACATGATAAGCATATTCGGCCCAGGGTCTTTGCTTTTCTCTTTTATTCCATAGAGCTTTGATTAGAAAGCTTTAGATAAATTTAACCCAAGTAAAAAATAAAAACGGAAACAGAAATATTTTTTTTGTCTGCACAGCTTTGGTGTCCTTAACCATTTCCCTCATCACACAAGATCATAAACTGCTTTAGGACAAAAACTGTCTAACTCACTTTTGTAACCCCTTCAGCAATTAGCACAAAGCTTACACAAAATGTAAGCTCTGGGTGGCTCAGTCGGTTAAGGGTCTGCCTTCAGTTCAGGTCATGATCCCAGGGTCCTGGGATGGAGCCCCATATCAGGCTCTCTGTTCAGCAGGAAGCCTGCTTCTCCCTCTCCCCTCGCTCATGCTCTCTCTCACTATCTTTCTCTCTCTCTCAAATAAATATATAAAATCTTTAAAAAAAAATGTATGAGCAGAACATCTTTGTGTAATTGGATTAAACAAAGTGGGGGGGGGGAGGGGAGGCAGTGTTTGAGAAAATGCAATGGACACCAGCATATTCTACTTGATCTCCTGGAAAAGGTGGCCCTATTCCAGCTAAAATAAATAGAAGAATGTGAAAAAATATAGATAGATCTCTCAAAAGTCCTCAGAAATTATAAGCACTTCTGAATATTGCTTCTCCTCATGGGCTTTTAAATAAGAAGATGGTGAATTTATAGGATTCCCAAATGTAACAGAAATCAGGGGAGCCAAAAAGTGACTAAAAGATTCAGAAACTAGATAAATTTTGAATGACTCCAATAGACAAGCTCTGCCAGAGATGGGGGTTACAAATGGGCTGCTGACCAATTTGATAGGTCAATATTACATTCTCCTCAAATAACCTCAAATGAAATGTCTCCAGATATCTGAATTCTCACCCTCAGCACGTTGACACAGACGTCCGACATCATAGCAATTCCCCAGATTGTTGAGAGGAGGAAATCTAAGCTACTATAGTAAGCAAATATGGTCATAACTGGAGGTTGCAAAGCCATGTTCTCTTAAAGTACAGAATAATGTGCAAATATAGAAGTCCTTAAGGTATGCAGGAGGGCAGATACAGGATAATAAAATGTAAGCTATCCTTAACACTGTAGAACAATATTCACCCCTTGGATTTAGTCACGCAGCTCAGATTTCAAAGGGATTTAAATAAATAAATGGATGATCAGTGTTTAAAAGGATGCTAAAAAGAAGTTAGGAAATATTTATGCATAAGAGTACCCTTCAGATATAATGTCCTAGAGAGCAACTGCCATACTCTTCCAGAAAGGTTACTGGGGACCTGCTATGATCTGAATGTTTGTGCTCTCCCCAAATTCATTTGTTGAAATCCTAATGCCCAGTGTGATGGTATTAGGGTTGGGGATTTTGGAAAGTGCTTAGGTCATGAAGGCGGAGCCCTCGTAACTGGGATAAGTCCTCTTGTAAAAAACCTCACAGAGCTCCCCTAGCCTCTTCTACCATGTGAGGACACAGGGAGAAGTCGGCAGCCTATACTCCAGAAGAGAGCCTTCACCAAAACCCAACCATACTGTCACCCTGATCTTGAACTTCTAGTCTCTAGAACTGTGAGAAATAAATTTCTGTTGCTTATAAGCTACCCATCTGTGTACAGCAGCCCAAATATACTAAGACAGGACCACTATCCAAAACAAAACTCTAGGTTAAAGGAACCACACATTTGAACTAGTACATGGTGACTTCTTCCTAATATTGAAAAACAAATTAGACCATGGCTAAGTAATTCTCAATTAATTTGTGTCAGCAAATCCTTCCTATTATATACACAAGTTGACAAACATTTCTTGAGAACCTACTGAATGTAAAGCATTATGGATATTCTTCCTCACCTGAGTCAATAGGAAAATATAGCTAGCATTTGCATGGCCATATACTATTGCTATGATGATTTGCTTTTCCTAAGAAAGATAAAAAATATATATAATAATTGCATTAAGTAGATGTTAAAATAAATAATACAAGGAAATAACCTTTAATTTTTTTTAAAGAAATTCATTTTGAAAATATATCATGGGCTCTTTTGGCAACTTTTTTGTAAATCTAAAATTATTTCAAAATTGAAGTTAAAAAATACATTGTGGCAAATCTGAAAATGAAATATGAGCACTATGAAATATAAGTTGATCTTTTAAAATGCTTAGCTTTATCATGGAACACTACATCAAAAACTAACGATGTAATGTATGGTGATTAACATAACATAATTTTTAAAAAGTGCAAAAAATAAATAAATAAAATACTTAGCTTCAAGTCAGTAAAATCCTAAGAACCTAGCAATTCAGGATTCCACCCATCTTCCCTGACCTTCATGACAAGTCAGCTAGGTTCACTGCCAGCCCATGATGGTACAGGAGGTAAAGGAAAAGTTGCAGATGAAGAGAATTTTCACTATGGTTAGGCTTATTAAAGATACTTAACATTTGTACTATTGGTAGCCATGCAAATCAGCAATAAGGAAATGCTGATACCCATCTACAAAGTGTAACGGCAGGCAAGATCAGCTTCTTTGAGATCAAGAATCACATGACTCCTTGAGACCACATAGGTGAGGGCCCACTGGGAAAACCCCCACTGATTTGTCATTCTAACCTTTGACTCCAATGACTTCTTTTAAGAAATGGGTATGGTTGAAGAGTGAAACTTTCTCCAACTTCATTTACTTTATATTCCTTCCCAAAACACTCATCCTTATAAATCCATGTCTGCACACATGCAGGATCCTTAGCCATCAGTTATCAGTGGAGTAGCCCTTCCCAGATTCCTTGACAACCCAGCTAATGAAAGGAGGACTAAAGAATTCCCGTAAGAGCCATTTGGTGCTTTTTTTGTTTTGTTTTGTTTTTTAACATTAGAAAGGAAACAAAAAAAAGAAAATGTTTCAAGTTAAGCTATAGAAGGATTCTATAACTGCTAGGGTCCACAGTGAAAAATCTTAAAGTAAAAGCAGAAAGTTCCTTCATTATTTAAAAAAGTGATTCCCTAACTCATTTCTCCAATTTTTATATCAAATGAAAAATAAGAATATTAGAAAATTTGTAGTTAGAATTCATCATACTCGTGAAATATCTTTTAGGCAAAAATTGAAAATCAACCCATAGGTTTTCTTTTTTCCTTAGAAATTTTATTCTCCAAATCACACTATTTAAACTCCTTATAAACCACTAAGCAAAAGCAATCATCAGAAAGAAAAGCAAATATTTATAAATATTTATGCCAAAAGCATTAGCATTAAAAGTGTCCATCAAGGGGCGCCTGGGTGGCTCAGCTGTTAAGTGTCTGCCTTCAGCTTAGGTCATGATCCCAGGGTCCTGGGATTGCCCGCCACATCGGACTCCCTGCTCAACAGGAAGCCTGCTTCTCCCTCTCCCACTCCCCCTGCTTGTGTTCCCTCTCTAGCTGTGTCTCTCTCTGTCAAATAAATAAATAAAATCTTTAAAAAAGAAAAGTGTCCATCAATTTTCAATAGAATATATCAAGGAAGTAAAGAATTTTTAAATACCTTTCAAAAATCTATGGTCAGTCTACCCTTGTCAGTCACTAGCTCATTTCCTCATCTATACACTTCAATTTTTCTGAAAAACTTAAAGAACTGTTTTATTTTATTTTATTTTTTATTATTACTTTTTTTTAGAGGGAGAGCATACAACAGGGGCGGTGGAGGGGTGAGGGCCGAGGGAGAGGGAGAGAGAGAATCCCAAGCAGGCTCCACACCCAGTGCAGAGCCAATGTGGGCTGGATCTCCATGACCTGAGTCGAAATCAAGGGTCAGATGCTCAACCAACTGAGCCACCCAGGTGCCCCAAAGAACTGTTTTAGTAACGTAATCTAACATGATTTTGAGGAAAAAAATGGAAGGAATATATATTGCATATTGATTCCCAGCTATACCACTGAATCACTGCATAACATTGGGCAGCTCACTTCCCCTCTCTGTGTCATTTGTAAAATAATGGGATTGTACTCGATTAGAAGTTGCTAGCTATAGCCCCTTGGCCACACCCAGTCTTTGGACATATCTTGTTTGCCCAGCCTATTTTAGAAACTGGGAAATTTCACATTTAAATCCAGATTTCTGATTTCTCTTTAAAAATCCTAAGATTGGCAACACTGGGCCTACATACCCAAGTGAAAACAAAGGTTGAAACTGAATAGCAGCTGTTCCATTTGGATAAAGTGTGGATTCTTGGTGTTCAGTTACCTGCCTGACTGCTTAGCATCTAAGTTTTTGATGAAATAGATGACCTCTAGTTTCTCTCAGCTCTAGCATTCTCACATTTAGAGTGAGCCGTATAGCAAAAAGTCCATTTAACCTCTCAAAGCCTCAGCTTTGAGTATGGGAACTTGAAATGGTGGGGACATCTATGGGAATACTAATAACATTGAAGAGACAAAATGAAATACTGAGTGGGGACCGCTTAGCACATGCCATACAGGTAGAAAGTGCCTAACAGACAGTAAAGGTAACAATACAAATAATAGTGAACATAGTGACTCCAATACAATTCTGTAACAGTCAATTCTATCTAAATCATAATTAACAAGCTGATTCTTCTCTTCCAGGTGCACCATTAGGACCATCAAAAAATCAACTATTCGCCTCTAATTTTCAGATACATTTTGTTCAGTTAATACTAAACAGACTGGGGTTCCTAAAGGAGACACAGTCAAATGAAAACAGTGTTCTTTGAGTGCCTTTGGTTCTCATAGTCTCCATTTCTGGCTGAACCAGCTTTCCATATTTGATATGAAGTTAAGTTTTGATCCTACTTACTGCACTTGCCAGGTCATAGCCTACCATTGGTTATTACTGTTAAATACACATAACCAACTTAACAGAAAGCTCATGCCGGGCTTACTTCTCATTCATGTACAGGCCACAAATGAGCCAGATAGGACCCCACAGGGGTTTTTGTCATACATGTCCCCACCATTTCAAGTTGCTCTACACAAGTTGCTCATACACAGTGAATTCCCCTGTTAACTCACTAGCTCATCTCCTCAGCCACACACCTCATATATTAGACTACTTTATTAATAATGGAGCTTAGATGGGCCTGTTCCGGTATGTGATTGGCACAGATTTGTCTATACTTGACATGAAAAGATTCATTTTGAAATTAAATATGACTTGCATATACTGCCACTGTGTATATTTGTAGAGGAAAAAAAATGTAAGTTTTAGTCTATCAATACTTCAGGTAGTGAAATAAAAGAAAAATAAAATAATCTGTACACCCCTCAGAGTTTTGTTGGAATTTTTACCTGTATGTATATAGGTGTTATTTATAATGCCTCAGAACTTACAACTGATGAAAGAGAACCAGGCTAGTATACAGGGCATGCCACTGACTTCCAGTCCAGCGCAAGGTGGCAGCTGAGACAGATGCACCAGGACTGCCAGCGGGAAACTGCTATTGTCAAGGTAGTCTGACTTCCACCCCAACCTGGAGACCCCCTCCCCCATCTCCACAACAACCGCGCTGCCCGTCCTGTCAGCGCCTCCCCCTCAACTCTGCAGAGCTCTCAGAGAAATACATTTAACACAAAAGGGTCTTTGTGTCAATCCTCTTCCCAGGATTCTTAAGTCATTTGCTATTATCCAAAAGTAGATTCTACCTGACCTAGACACGGTCAGGCCCCTCCCCTCGAAGAACCAAGCCCAACTCATTTGTGTTCCTTGAACATACCACCTTTTCTGAAGGCCTCTGGACCTCTCTCCTTCTCCTCCCTACCACTAATCTGTGGTTCTTTCAAGTGTCAACTCGCAATTACTTCCTCTTCCCTGGATCCCTTAGGAAAACTTAGCTGCTTTCTTTACTCTCCTTGAATGTTGTTCATATAACTATGGCAACTACCATGTTTATTTGCCTATGTGTGAGCTTCTTGAAAGCAGGAACCAAGTTGTTAAATATTTTTATTCCTAGCACCTAATACAGTGCCTGGCATATTGTAGGCAACTAAATATTTGCTAAATATTGAATAAATGGAACTGCTTACTTCCCATAGCCTATATATTTGTAGATTCCATTCTGCAAAGTCGTAAGACTGTTCTTGTTACCAGAACAAGTAATTAACAGTGTATTTTTGCACATCTTTCTTCTCAATACATTTTGCTTATTTCATTTATTCCTTTGGGACAGTCCATCTGTTTGTGCTTAATACCTAATAACAACAGTAAACTATCTGATCCCATTAATGTGGGAAGTCATTATTTTTGCTGAATCTTATAAATACAAAACTTAACAAGTATTATAGTGTATTTGTTATGAAATTTAGAGGATGATCATACCACACAGTACTTTGAGAACTAATTTCAAAGTATATAATCAGACAGGTTAGATTATACAACTTAAATTAGATTATAAAACTTAAATGAAGAGATTTACTTATAATTACCCGGTTTTCAAAAAACACAAAATTTTTATTTTCTGAAGCTATTGATACAGTTAGATTCTTATGAGAATAAGTCCTCACCTTGTTCCACCCACCAATTTAATCCTGCTTTTCACAGCTAAAGGCATGCACTCTGCTAACCACTATGGAGAAGTAGTGTTTGCAGCTGCAATCATTATAAAATATAACAAATTCTTACACTTAACGAGCCCAAGCCTGAATTCTCTCCAGTGACATAACTGTGTCTCTTCTTAATTGAATGCTGTGGATGTAACCACTGCCTATCTTGGTAAAATCTCCCTCTTGCATGTTTAGCCCAAAACTTAAAGGAGCTAACCTACATCTCACAGTCATTCACAGAGAAAATTGTGGCTGTATAGAATGGTGTGCTCTCTGGGAATGGGACTATGCACCTCAGTGTTTCAAATTCATGGTGGCTTCTTTAGTGGTAAACATTTAGTTTACCTGGGTTCACACCCTTGACTTTCACTTGGACAAACCTGAAAGCTCCAGCCAGCTAGAACTGCCAGCTTTTGCATAGTTTTCTACCCACAACCATCAATCTCTCCCTGGCAATAAAAGGAGACTAAACCTTGGTTTGCCCCAGTGTCACCTGGGAAGATGATGAATCTTTCGCTGAATTTGAGCCAAGGATGACGTTCCCCGGCAAAGTAAACCCGGTGTACAACGTTCTACCAGTTCTATAATTTGGAGAGTCAGATTCTTTATACACAATGTGGCACATTTCCTGAACTGGTTAATTGAGCCAGTTGCTTCTAAAAAGCTGGTGCCAAGTGTCTGCCCAATGATTTAAAACACCTTCCCTTTTGGTTTTTTAATATTCTATGTTCATTCCCTTGGTTAACATGGGTGTCATATCAAATGAAGTCACCAAACCTCAAGGAGGAGACAACTTGTCTCCAAAAAAGTAGAACATTTTTCTGAGGAAATGTTTAGTCAAAACTGAAAAAGAAATGATTGAGACACAAAGTTGGTATGAACACAGCTGGTCTACAAACTTGTGTGGTATTAAGAACCTACACATATTTTTAGCTAAAATGAGGTTTCAGTGTAGGTAGGAGGATAAGAGAGAAAGTGGCTATAAACATATAAAAAAGGGGGTTTTAGATTTCTTTAAAGAATTATTTTTCTGCAAGATACATTGGTAATGAAATTTAAGCTAATACCCTGAAAATTATTTGCAATTTATCTTTTCCTTTGTTTTTAATTGGCAGGAAGCATTTTCAATGAAAACTATAGTTCACCATGTATGTTAGCGTAAGCAAAGAACTGGATTTTCAAATCTTGGAACTTTGGATAAAGACAGTGCGACCTAATGCAAACTGCAGGGAGCCCTGGGGTTCCACCAACCATTTGAAGCGAAAAGGAGCTCAGTGTTTTCTATCACTAGGTTTGTAGATATAAGATTTGCTTTACCAAGTTGAGAGCATTTTAAACATTCATAGGACAGAATAAAAAATGGAGGCTAGTCATCTGAGAATAAAGAAGACTGAAGTTTGAAAGCTAACGATGAGAGCTACAAAGAGCTGAAGTTACTTATGCTTTGCAGGTATATGGATTTTTGATTAAGGAAAGTTTGGAAGGATCCTTATTTTTCTTTATCGCTCAAGATCTTTCTACTGTGCCCTCACTAAACATGTAAATGAGATTACATGTACTAAATCTTCATCTTAAAAACAAACTGTATTTAAAAACCTACACAGACCCATATATTGTCACAAATAGAAATCAGCCCTCTTCCTGTTCTTTGAAGATTGAGCCTTTACAAAGGGAACTTACTCAGGATTCTTCATCAGCATTTTTCAAATAGAAAAAAAATAATTGTAATATCAGAATATCTTCAAAGAAAGCTGTTCTCTACAAATAGAGTAACATCTAAAACAGCTGAGGAAAAAATGTCTTTGTAATTTTATGTCAAAAACGGCATGCCAGAGACTAAGTAAATTTGAAAATCTCTTTATATTTGAACTTTAAAATTAACTAAATTAACTTTAATCTGGGCTGGTAAATACACAGCATGAATTTCATCACACCTTCCTCCCAGATCACTAATTGATTGTGGCATCCTTTGGCTGCTGAGCCTGAATACATTCCCAGAATCCTCAACATATCACCCAAACAACCTCTACTAAAGATCAGATTTCCTATTCACAAGGATATGTGTTTGGCATTTCTGCTCTCATTCTTTTAAAATGAAACACGATTCATTCTTATGTGCTACTGCTACATAAATGAGATAGTAAGTAAATCCTTTCGAAAATAGATGCCTACGTAGCATAGTTAAACACAAAGCTGATCAAACCTTAACAAGAGTAGAACAGTGGAGGAAATAAGTTCCACAAACTAATGCTTATTCAATTGCTATGGTAAGAATTCTAAGACACTTACTCCCAAAGCCACTCCCCAGAATGAGTGGCTATACCTTCAACTCCCAGCTCATATCTACTCATACTCCAAAGTTATGAGTGTTTATAAATAACTCATTCAAAATAATCCTTGGGGTGCTGGATTTCACTCAGAGCAATATGATAAACAGCTAGAACCTATTACTCCAAGTTAAAGTATACATAATTCTGATTACTGAGTTGATATATTTGACTATTCTAAAAGAAAATTCCTTGGTTGGCTTATTAAACAATCATGAAATATTTATAGAACATCTCTTGAATTCAAGAATTAGTTGATATAAGTAATATAATGAATTTACTCTATTTTGGGAGTAATATAAGTCCAAATGCCAGTAGACATTTTGTTTCATGTTGCGGCAGCAGGATAGGGTTGAAGGGTGGGGAGTAAGAGAGAACAACATGTTCTAGGATAATTTTTAAGAAAAGAGTCTTTGATGGGGCACCTGGGTGGCTCAGTCGTTAGGCATCTGCCTTTGGCTCAGGTCACGGTCCCAGGGTCCTGGGATCGAGCCCCACATCGGACTCCCTGCTCTGCAGGAAGCCTGCTTCTCCCTCTCCCACTCCCCCTGCCTGTGTTCCCTCTCTCACTGGGTCTCTCTCTGTCAAATAAATAAATAAAATCTTTAAAAAAAAAAAAGAGCCATTGACTCGCCATGATACTTAGGTATTACTTTGAAAAGTTGATACCATATAAACATTATAAACAAAATTCAAAGGCAAAATAGAAAATGGGAACAATATTTGCAAATACTATGTACAAATGTATCTATTAACACACTGATTAAACATTAATGTAACAATCAAAATAGCAATAATTAATGATAACATATAAAGAGCTCTTATAAATTAATACAAAACACTAATATATAAAAAATAGGCAAAGGCAGGCACCTGGGTGGCTCAGTCGGTTAAGCCTCTGCCTTCAGCTCAGGTCATGATCCGGAGTCCTGGGATCGAGTCCCCACATCGGGCTCCTGGCTGAGCAGGGAGCCTGCTTCTCCCTCTGACCCTTCCCCTCTCATGCTTTCTCTCTCTCACTCTCTCTCAAATAAATAAATAAAATATTTTTTAAAAAAATAGGCAAAGGCGTCTATAGGGGATTCGCAAAAAAGATAAATAATGTCCACTCTAACATGAAAATGTATTTAACTTCACCCATATACAAAGTACATTAATAAAACTTGTGAAATTTACAACAAAAGCAAAATAAAATATCATTAACAGAGAGAGAGTTAGAAAACTAATGCTGGTAAGGGTTTGGTGAGATGAACACTCTTACAGCTCATGAAAATGTAAATTGATATGAGGTAGTACATAAAATAACAAACTCCTCCTTTTCTTTCTGTAAAGTAATATGACAAATTGCACAAAAAGCCTTAAAAAATAATCATTCACTATTATAATAATCTCAAATTGGGATAATAATCCCAATTTCTGGGACTTTAGCCTTAAGATATAATTAGAAATGCCATTCTGACTGGTGTGAGGTGGTATCTCATTGAGGTTTTGATTTGGATTTCCCTGATGCCAAGTGATGTTGAACACTTTTTCATGTGTCTGTTGGCCATTTGGATGTCTTCTTTGGAAAAATGTCTGTTCATGTCATTTGCCCATTTCTTGATTGGATTATTTGTTCTCTGGGTGTTGAGTTTGAAAAGTTCTTTATAGATTTTGGATACTAGCCCTTTATCTGAGATGTCATTTGCAAATATCTTCTCCCATTCTGTCAGTTGTCTTTTGGTTTTGTTGACTGTTTCTTTTGCTGTGCGAAAGCTTTTTATCTTGATGAAGTCCCAATAGTTCATTTTTGCCCTTGCTTCCCTTGCCTTTGGCGATGTTTCTAGGAAGAAGTTGCTGCGGCTGAGGTCGAAGAGGTTGCTGCCTGTGTTCTCCTCAAGGATTTTGATGGATTCCTGTCTCACATTGAGGTCTTTCATCCACTTTGAGTCTATTTTTGTGTGTGGTGTAAGGAAATGGTCCAGTTTCATTCTTCTGCATGTGGCTATCCAATATTCCCAACACCATTCGTTGAAGAGACTGTCTTTTTTCCATTGGACATTCTTTCCTGCTTTGTCGAAGATTAGTTGACCATAGAGTTGAGGGCCCATCTCTGGGCTCTCTATTCTGTTCCATTGATCTATGTGTCTGTTTTTGTGCCAGTACCATACTGTCTTGATGATGACAGCCTTGTAATAGAGCTTAAAGTCCGGAATTGTGATGCTGCCAGCTTTGCTTTTCTTTTTCAACATTCCTCTGGCTATTCAAGGTCTTTTCTGATTCCATACAAATTTTAGGATTATTTGCTCCATTTCTTTGAAAAAAGTGGATGGTATTTTGATAGGGATTGCATTAAATGTGTAGATTGCTCTAGGTAGCATTGACATCTTCACAATATTTGTTCTTCCAATCCATGAGCATGGAACGTTTTTCCATTTCTTTGTGCCTTCCTCAATTTCTTTCATGAGTATTTTATAGTTCTCTGAGAACAGATTCTTTGCCTCTTTGGTTAGATGTATTCCTAGGTATCTTATGGTTTTGGGTGCAATTGTAAATGGGATCGACTCCTTAATTTCTCTTTCTTCTGTCTTGTTATTGGTGTATAGGAATGCCACTGATTTCTGTGCATTGATTTTATATCCTGCCACTTTACTGAATTCCTGTATGAGTTCTAGCAGTTTTGGGGTGGAGTCTTTTGGTTTTCCACATAAAGTATCATATCATCTGCAAAAAGTGAGAGTTTGACTTCTTCTTTGCTGATTTGGATGCCTTTTAACGACAGTTGTTGGCAGGGATGCGGAGAAAGGGGAACCCTCTACAATGTTGGTGGGAATGCAAGCTGGTGCAGCCACTCTGGAAAACAGTATGGAGGTTCCTCAAAAAGTTGAAAATAGAGCTACCCTATGACCCAGCAATTGCACTACTGGGTATTTACCCCAAAGATACAAATGTAGTGATCCAAAGGGGTACATGCACCCCAATGTTTATAGCAGCAATGTCCACAATAGCCAAACTATGGAAAGAGCCAAAATGTCCATTGACACATGAATGGATAAAGAAGATGTAGTATATATATACAATGGAATATTATGCAGTCATCAAAAGGAATGAAATCTTGCCATTTGCAATGACGTGGATGGAACTGGAGGGTATTATGCTGAGTGAAATAAGTCAATCAGATAAAGACATGTATCATATGATCTCACTGATATGAGGAATTCTTAATCGCAGGAAACAAACTGAGGGTTGCTGGAGTGGTGGGGGATGGGAGGGATGGGGTGGCTGGCTGATAGACATTAGGAAGGGTATGTGCTATGGTGAGTGCTGTGAATTGTGTAAGACTGTTGAATCACAGACCTGTACTTCTGAAACAAATAATACATTATATGTTAAAAAAAAAAAAAAAAGAAGATAGTAGGAAGGGAAAAATGAAGGGGGAGATTCGGAGGGGGAGACGAACCATGAGAGACTATGGATTCTGAGAAACAAACTGAGGGTTCTAGAGGGGAGGGGGGTGGGTGGATGGGTTAGCCTGGTGATGGGTATTAAAGAGGGCACATATTGAATGGAGCACTGAGTGTTATACACAAACAATAAATCATGGAACACTACATCAAAAAGTAATGATGTAATATATGGTGATTAACATAACATAATAAAAAATAAAAACAAAAAAAATTAAAAAAAATATATATATATAATTAGAAATGCAACCAGAAATTTATTGACAAGGATTTTTATCAAAGTTTTAATAATAGTATTGGATTCCAAATTCCAAAACACTGGAAACAACTTAGATGACCAATAGTGTGGAAATTGTTAAATAAATATGGTTTATTTATTTGATGGGAAATTACATATAAAATAAGAATTATATATGAAACTATATCTTCAGTCTAATGCTAATTATGTGAATATAGTATGTAAATTATTCAAAGAGACAAAACTTAGAAAGTGCACCAAACTATATGGCAGTTATTTATAGGTGGTGAAATTGTGCATGATTTTTTTTCTTTACACTTATATTTTTCTAAGTGGCCGAGAATGAACATATTTTACTTTTGTATTAGAATTTGTTTTTATTTTTATTTTTATTTTTTAAATATTATTATTTTTTTAAGATTTATTTATTTATTTGAGAGAGCGAGAATGAGAGAAAGTACATGAGAGGGGGGAGGGTCAGAGGGAGAAGCAGGCTCCTCGCTGAGCAGGGAGCCCGATGCAGGACTTGATCCCGGGACTCTAGGATCATGACCTGAGCCGAAGGCAGTCGCTTAACCAACTGAGCCACCCAGGCGCCCAAGAATTTGTTTTTAAAAAGTAAGATATGACACCATTGAATATAAAAATGTCATATTATTATGAGGGAAAGGACTGACAAAGAATGTTGATAACTGAAACTCTTGTCCCCAGTGGTAGGTGTAATGTACTATAAAATGTGCACAATAATTGCCCGCAAGGCATGTGCAGATGACATAGCAGTCTGCCCCCCATGCTCAAGCCAAGACTAGTATACAAACTAGCTGGTCATCTTGGATTATTCTGTGTATTGTTGGGGCTGTCTCTTTCTTTCCTGTCCTTCTGCTTCTGCTTTACTTCCTTAAGTCCTCCTTTTGCTTGAAGATCCATCTCCTCCATGAAAGCTCTCTCTATCTCAATGCATCTCTATCCCACTAGAAACCTAGAGTATATTTTATCTATATCTCTCATTTGGCACTTAAATTACATTGTCCTGTCTTTTGGGTTCTTTTCTTACCCTAAGATTTTGATTCCCCAACTGGATTTTTTTTTTTATTTTTTTTTTTAAAGATTTTATTTATTTATTTGAGACAGAGAGAATGAGAGGGAGGAGGGTCAGAGGGAGAAGCAGACTCCCCGCCAAGCAGGGAGCCCGATGCGGGACTCAATCCCGGGACTCCAGGATCATGACCTGAGCTGAAGGCAGTCCTTAACCAACTGAGCACCCAGGCGCCCTCCCCCCCAACTGGATTTTTAAACTCCACCAGGGAAGGGATAATACTGAAAATTCTTTTGTAGCCCTATTCATTCATTCAAGAAATATCTATTGAACACATAGTATGTGCTAGACGCTGTTTGAGGTGCTAGGGATATAGAGGTGATTATCATATCAATTTCATATCTTAAAACAATATTCATTTATTAGCTCACAGTTTCTGTGGGTCAGAAATCTGGGTACAGTGTAATTAAGTTGGGTCCTAGAGTCTCACAAAAATTAAATGAAGGTGTCAGCAGGGTTATATTCCTTACTGGAGGCTCTGGGAAAGAATCTGCTTCCAAACTCATTCAAGATGTTGACAGAATTCAGTCCCTTGAAGTTTTAGGACTGGGGTGTCTGTTTCTTTGCTGGGTGTTAGCTGGGAGGCCCTTTCTTCCTAGAGGCCTCTCTTTGGTTCTTGGACATGACTACCTACAGCTCCGTACCAGCAACAGTGCATTGAATCCTTCTCATACTTAGAGTCTATTCCCTCCAACTGGAGAAAACTTTCTGCTTTTAAAGATTCATGGGATTAGATTAGGTTCACCTGAATGATCCAGGATGATCTCCCCATCTTCAGGTCCATAACCTTAATTATATCTGCAAAGTCCCTTTTGCCATATAACATAACATTTCCAGGGGCCAGGGATCAAGGTATAGACATCTTTGGGGAGGGGGGCATTCTGTCTACCACAAATAGTAATAACAAAGAAAAACTGCATGAAACACTGCAGACTGAAATTATGAATTCAACTCAAGAAATCTAATTGAATCTCATGAGGTCCCAATATTTTTTATTCTTACGAGAAACATTTCTAACATAGGCCTCATTTCCTGATGACCAGATCTAAAACACATTGACAATCTTTTGCTTGTCAGTGTTTTTAATTAGCAGAAACCATTTTTAGCCATGGCTGAGTTTTCTCCTAACTACCCAAGTTCCATTTTTATTGGTTCAACTAATTTATTCTCATCTTTGTTCTCACATCAGTCAGACATTGAGAAACCCAAGAAATAAGAGAAGTTTGTTTTGGGGGATTTGAGGAAGAGAGAACCATGCTATGTATTACCTCATAACACCCTCAATTATGTAACTTCTCCATGGGACAAAATCAGGTCCTGCAGTAAATAGAGCACCTGGGAGGTGGGAGCAGTAGAAAGAAAGCTGTCTTGCCTCTTTGGGAATGGAAAGAACAGAGTGGTCAAGAACTAATCCTGTGACACCACAAACAGACTTTCAAGAGATTGTGGAGGGGACAATGCCAAGTTCATATGACAGACAGCTCTTTTAATGCTTATACAGTGCCACTTATTCATCTGAGGAGGCAAAAGGAAACTCTTTCAACCCTGATCCCAGACGCAGAAAGGAGCCCAGGTTTACGCCCCTCCCTGCCAAGGACAGAGTGCCACTTAACTTTGTCTTTGCCCATGAGGCAAACCAGCTGCCCAGGCCCACTAATGACATCACATCTTGAGGGGTGAAGAAAATAAAATTGCAGGAGTTTTTTTCTTAGCATGAAATATATTCAAAGTCCATTTCCACTGCAATGTCCAAGCACCAGTATTTCTTGGGAAGAAAAATAACTAAAGAAAAAAAATTTACGTAGTTAATATTGGATGGTGGGGGCAATCAATTTAGAAAATGTAGATAAAGGTGCTTTGTAAAAATGGAGCAAAAAGAGGGGGTTTTTTGCCATTAGTACTCTCAATTCCAACTCCTTTATCTCACCAATGACAAAACTGACTCCAGAACAGCTTGACTTTCTCAAGATCATGTCACTCCCTTGCTCAAAGAACTTTCAAGGGCTGTCCATTGCCCACCACAAAAAAGTTTAAATCTCTTAGGTTTTCGGGGCGCCTGGGTGGCTCAGATGGTTAAGCGTCTGCCTTCGGCTCAGGTCATGATCCCAGGGTCCTGGATCGAGTCCCACATTGGGCTCCCTGCTAGGTGGGGAGCCTGCTTCTCCCTCTGCCTCTGCCTCTCTCTCTCTCTCTCTCTCTCTCTGACTCTCATGAATAAATAAATAAAACATTTAAAAAAAAATCTCTTGGGTTTTCATTCAAGACTTTTCTTATCCTGATACAAATTACTTTTCAAATCAAACCACCAATTAACTACTGAACAGCTACTATGGGCATAGGCACTCACAAAATATGTTTTATTTTTTAAAATATGTTCTATTTCCCACAGGAACAATAACTATAAATAAACTCATCTGCCTGTTACACTTCAAACTTACCTTGGATTTTTTCCACCTTGGCATCTTCATTCATGCCATTTCCCACACCTAAGATGCTCTCCATAATCACTACCTCTTTCTTTCAAAATCTTACCTATCTTCTCAGTCCCAGATCAAATGCTCTCTCTTTCAGGAAGTTTCCCCCCACACTACTAACCTAGTGGTTCTCAACCAGGGCAATTTTCCTCCGCAGGAGCCATTTGGGAATGTCTGGAGAAATTTCTGATTATCACAACCGATACTGGCTTCTATGAGTAAAAGCCAGAGATGCTATTAAGCATCCTACAATGAACAGAAAAGCCCCAACAACAAAGACTTCTCCAGCTCAAAATGTCAATAATGCTAAGGGTGAGCCACCCAGTACTAGAAGAAAGTGAAATCTCCAACTCTGAACTACAGCACTAAATGTGTGAGCACTCTTTTGGCATTTAGCATATATTTCATCTTTTTGCTACTTTCTATCTGTCTGCATGTATTCTTTTTCTAAACTATTTGGAAGTTTGGAAACAAGAGGAACAATTTTATGCTATTCAGGCATGTCCTCCAATGTTTGATTCCATGCCTATAGTGATCATTGAAAAAAATCTCTTGACAAAATATTTTTCTATTCTTAAGTACTAATGAGCACTCCAAGCTCACAGTTATCACTGTCACATTTCACCAGTTCCAACATCTTCAAGTTTCCTTCATTTTTATGCTACACCCTCAAACTCCCTACTTTCATGAAGATAGGAAGTCTCAATGGAAAAAAAAAATGCCATAATCTTAAATTGGTTGGATGAGTCTGACTCAGGTTGAAAAAGCAGTGTGTTGAGTTCAGCACAACACAAAGATGTGTACCTAAATCTCTGCTTTGTTTATCATCCATTTCCCCACATGCACACTTCATGGACTGTTTTCTCTGTATAATTTCTCAAGAGCTTGGAGTAGAAACAAGAGGGAGTCAGGTACCTGTAGCAATCCTTCCACTTTTAGTTATGGTTAACCTGAGGTAAAATTTAAGCAGGACAGGGTTAAAAACTCTAAATGCTGCCAGGGCTGAAAAGATTATCCTTTACATGCTCCCATACAGAATTCAAAACAAGTTCTACCAAGTGATAACTTCCCATATAATGTCTACTTCTACACTGGCACTTCTAAACCATGTTTAAATCTTTCAAACAAAACATTTCTCTTCTCTCTCTCTTTCTATCCCTCCCATCTTAACGATACCCTCACCATATGCTTAGTCTTCCGACAGGGAAATCAGCAATGGCTAAAAGAAATGGTCATTGTCTGACATCCTTAGTCTAACAATTTTGAAAAATATTCTTTTTTTAGAACAGCTATTTCTAATGAATGCAAAAATAACCAAATAAGAAGGTCTCCAAACATCTACTCTAACAAAAGTCTGGCCTATCTCTATAATTAATCAAAAAAACTTAGGAAAAATAGAACCACATCTTCATTAAAATTTTTACCTAGAACAGTGCTTTTCAGTAGGGTGAAGGAGAGAGTGATTTTGCTCCCTAGATAGTGTTGCCAGATATAGCAAATAAAAATACAGGATGCTCAGTTAAATCTGAATTTAAAAAAAGGGGGGGTGGTGGTTATAAGCACTTTATTTAAATGACTTATTCAATCCCCAAGACAACTTTAAAAGGTAGGCATGGAAACCAAGTTTTAGAGAGTTTAAACAGATTACCCCGACACAAAGCTGGGAAGAGATGGGCCTGAATCCAGGTATGACTCCAGAGCCTGATGGCTTGAATATTCTGATATTTACCAAGTCAGAACACACTCTTCTAACATGATCAAAATAAGTTTTTAATGTAAATATGTCCCATTCAATATTTCAGACGTATTTTAAAAGTATTCATTCTTTATCTGATATTCAAATTTAACTGAGTATCCTGTGTTTTATCTGGCAACCTATCCTCTGGGGACATCTGGCAATGTCTAGAGATGTTTTTGGATGTCAGAACAGGGGAGGATGCAACTGGCATATGTAAAGACCAGGGATGGTGCTAAATGTCCTACAATGCATAGAATTATTCAGTCCAAAATGTCAATAATGTCAAAGTTGAGAAGTCCTGATCTAGAATCACCTTTGAGAGCATCTAATCTGCCCTCTTACTTTAATCAGAGAGAAAAAGAAGGCCCAGGGGAGTTAAAGTAGCATGCCCTAAGCCTCACGGTTAATTATTTTCAAATTCGGTCAACTTGGAGGCAAACCCAGAAAACTAGTTCCATTTCTGTGTGGCCCGGAAACGTTACCTACTAAAGCAGATACACTTAAGCTATCCAAGAGTGTATTCCTTCATATTTCCCCAACAGAGAACATCAATCAAGCCCCTGGGTGGCCTCTGCCTGGAAGGAAGAGGGGGTATAGGGCTTGAGACAAAATTTTTGCTCAAATATTTTTCCAAATCTTTTTCCCCAACCTTAATTTTATTTATAGGAAAGGAAGGGAAGAGTGAAAACGCTGGCTTAGAATGAGTTCCAATCATGTCTACTCTCCCCAGCTCCCACTTTTTCTTTGACCTACAAAGACACATTGTTTGAGCCTTTATGAGAGCTTAACTTTCCTTATTCAAGGATC
Organism: Mirounga leonina; assembly: GCF_011800145.1. Lineage (NCBI taxonomy): Eukaryota > Metazoa > Chordata > Mammalia > Carnivora > Phocidae > Mirounga > Mirounga leonina. Next base: position 35,537,749 of record NW_023270807.1, read on the forward strand.
TCCTGACTCCTGGATGTGGGAAAATTGCTTAAATAGATACCAGTCCAAAGAAGTTATTAAGTATTACAAAAGGAAAATGAAGGCATTGATGAAACCTACTAGAGATTATCTGGGGGATGGCCAAATGTCAGAGGCCTGTGAAATAACACGAAGTGGTGTACTGAAAATGTATTCATACGTCAATTCTTGCCACATAAGGTTTGCCTAGAGGCCCCAAAGCAAGCAACATGGCTCATCTAAGTAAAGAGCTAGCCAAGATAATCTAATGACCTAAGAATCTAATGACACTATACACTGTCTCTGATCCTGCTTGGTTTTATTTTAACAGACCAATTTTTATTGCTTCTCTTCTGTGAGTGTCTGCAATGATTCCCTGACACTGCTTACTGAAAATTTTTCTTAAATTATGAGTTGAGGTTTTTAAAATATTCATTCAGCATGTTATTAATTATTAGTATGAATTTTTGACAGGACTGGACTAAGAAATAATTGCCTTAACCACATCATCTAAGGAAATATTCATCCTACTAAAATAATTTTTACGTGAAATATACAAATGAATTTAGAAAGGACATAGACTATTGCAGATTTTGGGAAAGAGTTTCTTCCTTCTCATTTCCCTCAGCCCCATCATTTAAGCATTGTAAAACCTTTCAAAAGAAAAACGACTTTACCATTAACGTTACCCCTCCTAGGCCTGGTACAACCAACCTCTGAACCTATTGCTTTTTAAAATCCTTTTGGAACAAAACCCAGTCTTTGTTATTTATATTAACGTCCACATTCCCTTATGGATACACAAGTTCCAGTTGCTTTTTTGATCTAGGGATTTAACAGAGATGTATTTCTTTCTTTTTTAAAAAAAAAAATTTTTATTTTATTTATTTATTTGAGAGAGAGATAATGAGTGGTGAGGAGGGGCAGAGGGAGAAGGAGAAGCAGATTCCCAACTGAGCTGGGAGCCCAATGTGGGACTCAATCCCAGGACCCCAGGGTCATGACCTTAACTCACTGAGCCACCCAGGTGCCCTAACAGGGATGCATTTCAATTGCAGCCTTCTAATTGTCAAATAGTTCCTGTCTCTTAATATTTAGGTTACCCACACACTTTGCATTCTCAAGAGAATTAGAAGATAATTTTCAGAAACTCAAAGCACTTATGTGTTTCTGGAAGCTAATTTTCCGAAATACTTACATTAATCACTTGAAGTAAGTTAAATAATTATAAGTAATTTCAATCAAATGTTACTTTGAGAACAGAAATGCTACTGACTCCTGGCCCTAATTTTCATTTTATATGGAAAAGCACTTGGGCCCCAATGCAGCCAGTAGAGATCGCAGTGATTCTATGACAAAGGAGTCCCCAGAATTCCTTCTGCCAGTGGCTCTGGACCTAAAAGACAATAGAAAATCTCCCCAGCCCACTAAGTTAGAGCATGTCTAGGGGGGTTTTGGTTAGAACCTCAAGTATTTGTATAATCGCTACAACTACAACCTTCTTCAGGAAGTGTAAGGCACCATCAAACTATCTAGAACCATCAAGATGTCTTTGCTAAGTTTCAGCAAGGGATGGAGATACTCTCCCAGAATTTAACATCCTTTGGAGGAAGTCACCCTTCAGCCATTCTAAAGGTACTCAGCTCTTATACACCTTTATGGTGACTTAAGATCATTCTATATACATTTCCATATTTTAAAAAAGAAACAATATTGCTTTGAGGAAATCTATCATGTCCTAAAGCAAACAGCTGAATTTTGTCTAGGACTAATACTAAATATTAAATCATCTCTGTGGTTGAGTTATTTTACAAAGTAAATACCTTGGAATTTCAGCTATCTTAGAGGAAAACAGTTATGGACAATGATTTTCATTTTCCACTATGGCTTGATTTAATACCCAGGTTCAAAGTTCCCCTTCTGAAAATGGGAATTCATCCCCTATTCCTGAGATTCCATTGTGAACCCCATAAAATATCTATGTGTTTTTAAACATTTCAGCTAGAAGGTATGGCCAAAAGAACTATAAAAGACTGAGTTTTTCCAGGTGTTTAAAAAAAAATCTGTTTAATTAGAATGCTTGTTAGCTTTTTCTTTCTTTCTTTTTTTTTTCCCCAGCTTTGGTGGATATGATTTGTTTATAAGAGAGGTAAGACGTGCTGATAAAAATAGAACTGGTCCAAATAAGCTGATTTATGAAGAAATATTTAGTACTTTCATTTTTTTTTTTTTTTTTTTTTTTTTTTTTGTGGCCAGGATTTGGAGTATATAACTAATGTAGGGCTTACTATAATAAACACCACCACCACCATCATGGACCTCCCTATCTATCTGATCTTTCACTTTGTTACAGTCATCCCATCAAATCTAATTCCAAGAAATCAGGTTTTTCCTACTTTTTAAATCTGGGTTGTGAAGAAGCCCAGCCCACAAAAACATTATAACAAAAATTAACACATACAGCCCTACTATGTGCTAAGCATTGCTCTAAGCTAAATCATCTTGCATAATAATCAGACTACCTTACAAAGCGGTACTGATATCATTCCTATTCTACAGATGAGGAATCTGAGGCACAGAAAAGTTAAGTAACTTGTGTAATATTGCTCTGCTAGAACATGAGCCCAGGCAGCTAGACTCCAGAGTCTATTCTTTTACAGCCTCTCCTGACACCATAGAATATTCATTGACTTGGACATAGTCCTTGGACATTTTTCTTTGCTTAAAATTATGTTTACATACATATTTTTAAAAGAGATCTTAAGAGATATTTTTACTAATCATTATGTTATGAATATTTTTCCAACCTTTGTAGAGCAAAGAGAAAAACTAAGTGTATGCTCTCAAAGCACAGAACCATTTGAGAAGTTTGTGATAGAATTTCCTTTAGGAAACTTGCAGCTTGAGACATATGGTATAGTAGGGGAATCATCCCTGAACTAGAAATTGATCCTAGATCAGAGGAACATGGGCATTAATTTCCCTGGACCCCTTTTATTCTCTGATTTCCAAATAAGGGTGGTAAATTAGGCAATCTTCAGATTCTAGGCACTAAGGTGCCTGGATACACACACTGGAAAACAAACACTCAAGAATTCTTACTGAGTACCACTTCAGCAAGAGTGAGCATGTGACACATGTGTTCCATGGAAGGAAAGGACAGGGTGTGAGTGATTGGTGGGGGGTGCAACAGAAGGCACCTATAAGAACTTTCAGGTAGGAATAGGGTCTGTGCAAAGGCATGGCCAGCCCCCAAGGCAATGAGGATGTAGGTGAGGTTATGGGTAGTGCCTTTTCCGAGGCTTTACCTCTGGGAAAGTGCATCTTTACCTCTCTGCCTACACTCTTCAGTCTCCTTCTTCATGCTCCATATTTAGTACAACTCTTCCTAGCACTTCTCTTTCTCCTTACCAACTGTGAATCCCATGTGGACCTGCCCTTTCTAAGTATCTCAAATCTTCAGGACCTGTCTCCAGATACGTTATCATCAGGGTGGTGTTTTAAATATTTAACCATCAAAATGATGCCAGCTGTAGGGTTAACGTGAGGTTCTAGGCCCCATGGTACTAAGTTTGAATACTGTCGTTTCTGGATTATGGAGAGGCCCAGAGAATCCCAGGACAGAGGCCACACAGATGCAATGGCAGAGTCACCAGTCATATGCAAGCCCACTGGCCCACTAAGAACAAGTAACAGCTGTAAACAATCAGTTTGCCCAACCTGGTTTGCACCAACTCAATAGAAATCCCGAAGATAACAAAAATAATTGAAAATAAGATTAATTCTTAATCGATTAACTCATATACACACGTGTATAATGTGTGTGTACGTATATGTACATACATATATCAATACGTAGATACAGAAATAGATAGCGAGGCACAGCAACTGCTTCAAGAAATCTCTTTCCTCCCTCACTCTAAACTCTAGAAAATTCTCCGTCAAACTCGATCCAAGCCTGCAACCCAGCCTCTGTTTTTACTCTCTTGTCTCCCCGTGGTCCTCTGTGCTGCAAAGGCAGGTCGGTTCCATACGCCATGCCACCATCACTTTACTTGGTTCATCTTTCTAGCATCTCCTCTTCACCACCTCAGTCAGGAGCTCAGTGGCCCAAAATCCATTCAGGTGGAAGTGGGGGGTCCAGGAACAGGGTGATGGGAATTAAAGATGATGGCTACTCAGACATTTTTTCTTATTGTCACATGACTTCATCTGTATATGAGATCTTCACAGTGGCAAGAGAATAAAAAATGACACACTGTAGTGAGAAATGTTAAGTTGAACTATTTGGCTCTTGGTAGAGAATAAACAAATGAGATTGATGAGGAAAGGATATTACTGAGCAAAGAGCCTTAAGGCCAAAGTATCTGCATTTAGTATCATGACCTGGGGCATTTGCATGTCTTAGAATTGTTGCTGTCAGTGCATCTCAAGCTCACTACTATGCCCCTTACATGTTCCATATCTCCTTTCTCTAAAGTATAATCTTATGGAAAGAAGGAATTTAATTTATTAAACATAACTACTACTTGGCAGTTAGCATCCCGTATACAAAATAGGCATTGAATTATCTTGTTCCGTTTTAACTTCATTGGTTACTGTGGTGTATGTGGGGGGGGGGGGGGAGTGGGGTAGTGGGGTAAGGTGAGCCTAAAGAGAAAGAAAAAGAATAGCTAATTATGCTCACGTGCAAACATAGCTAAATATCTTTTTTAAAATATAAATATCCAGTTTGGGATTACTCAATTAAGAAAGCAAATCAGCTGAAAATAAACAGACTGAATGAGAGTCCTCTATGTTAACTCACATGACTCCTCTGAAACTTCCAAAACTTAAAGTTTTCTGGGTATCATTAAAACAAGGATCTTGTGAGTAACATGGGCCACTACAATATGTTTGACCTGGAAAACAGCCAAAGATAAGAGTCTTAACAGAAGAGAAATATTAGTAAAAGCATTATGGAAGCAACATAGTTAAACCTAGAATAAGCTATCTAGTGTTTCTTATCTTAGTTTATTTATATTAGTTCCTTTAAAACTTCATGACCCTAACTGAGAGTCAGTGAACTTTTTCCTTATCATTTTATTTCCTTATCCAGAGATATTTGTAAATGGTCATATTTATGGAAGAAGGTGCTAATTGAGTTGTTCACATTAGGACTGGTGGGTATTTATTTAATAGGGGTTAAAAGCAAGGTAGAAAGAAAGGAGGGGACAGCTGAAAAAAATGCTATACTTCTGTGGCATTTTTAAACCCATGTTTTATGAATTAAAACTACAGAAAACTATCATGATGTCTAAATATTTAAAAGGAAATATTATGCTTCACAGAGGTCATTCTGGCACAGACGTTGGAGTGTTCCATGTCTGCCCTTAAGGATCCAAGAATCATATCCTTGATGTCATCCTTTTAAGATAATAAAGCCCCACAATTTTGATTAACTTGTTTTTATGAGACTCTGGCCTGGTGCTCAAATACTTATGTTTAATTATTTCATTCTTTTAAATAAACAGCAAGATTTTCTTTCCTATAACTTAAAGAGAAAACTTTTATGCTGCTGTGATAAATAAAATACATGTAAAGTACAGAAATTTGGGGTTTATTGTTGAAAATATTATGGGACCAGGAGAAAAAAAAAATATCAGCATATATCCTAATGTATTGATACTAACAAGAAAAGCAAAAGTGCTTTCTGCAAAATCACAGAAAACCCTTGCACACTAAACATCCATGCCTGCAGGGAAACATATCCTTTTTTAAAGTCAAAATTAATGCCTAAACATTCTGTGAATGTTTCCAAAGCAAAAATATGGACAGGTCTTCCCCTAGCTCACGCTAAGCACAAAATGATGACATTTTTATTCCACCTCACAGCCAGCCAATTCACACCTTCTGATATACAAAAACTTACTGTTCATTAACAGAGAATATATTTGCTTATCTATCAGTAACACTATTTCTATCCCAGATTGTTTTCCCAAATCTATACTTACATATCCAACAGACTACTCAACTTCTTTAACAGACATCCTAAATTCAACATGTCCAAAACTCAATTCTTGGTCTTTCCCTTAAACTACTCCTCCTTATCCTTCCCCCATCTCCCTTAATGGTGACTCCATCCTTCTAGCTGCTAGCCTTAAAACTTTGGAATCATACCTGACCACTCCGTTTCTCCAACATCTACATCCAACCCATCCAGAAATCTTATTGTTATTCCTTACAAAATATATGAGGATCTGACCACTTTTCACCATGACCACCCCAGACCTAGCTACCATCTTCCACCTGGATTTTGCAACAACCTCCAAGTGGTCTTCTTGCTTCTGTCTTTGTCCTACTGTAATGTCTTCTTAACACAGAAGTTAGACTTAGCCTTTTGAAACTTAAGTCCTATCATGTTCTTTCTCCAAACTGTCTCAGAATTAAAGTCAAAATTCTTACAGTGGTCTACAAAACCTTGCTTGAGTTGTCAATCTGTTACCTCCCAAACCTCTTCTCCAGCTGCCCTCCTTGCTCACTCTGCTCCAGCCACACGTCTTGCTACTCCTTGAACATGACACTCATGCTCCCAACTTAGGCCTGTGCCTTGGCTGTTTTCTCTGCCTAGAATGCTCTTTGCCCAGATATTCATGTGGGTTTACTCCCTTTCAAGTATTTACTCAGATATCACCTTCTGACCACCTTATTTAAAATGACCCTGACCACTCCACTTACTATTATAATTCTCATTTCTCTACCCATACCCAGCACTCCTGACTCCTCTTACTCTGCTTCACATTTTGTTTTTTATAACACTTGTCACCTTAAGACTTGTGATATTATTTATTTATGCTTATTATTTACAATAACTATCTCCCCACCTCTGGCAGGTAAGCTCTACAAGGGAAGTGATATTTGTTTGGTATACTCATATATCCCAAGCACCTGAAATAGTACCTGGCACTTGGTAGACACTTGATAAATATCCATTGAATTAATGAATGGGTGAATGAATTCAGTACTTTATCAAATAGTGGAAATTCACTGCCAGTCTTCATATATATATCCATTTATACATCCATCATCAATAATTTTATCAGTTACTGAGTACCTATTCTGTACTTAATATGTATCCATACTCCATTGTCCCACTAGACAATCTGACAATTAAAATCTGGGATCACATTTGATGTACTAATCTATTGAGATAAAACAATTAGGATGGAAAGGATAAATTAAGAGATTACCTAGTTCAGCACTATAGAATAGAGCCTTCTACAATCACAGAAATGTCTATATCTCTGCTGACTGGTACAGTAACAGTAGTTACATGGAGTGTTGAGCACTTGAAATGCAACTAGTAGGATTGAAGAACTGAATTTTTATTTTATTTTATGTTAATTAATTTAAATGTCAGTAGTCACATGTGGCTAGTGGGTACTATGCTGGACAACACAGCTCTAGTTCATCCCTCTGCCTCTAACTAGGACTTTCCCTAATATACCCAAGGCAGGTTGTTAACTATACTACTTTTTTCTTCATAAAAGATTAATGGCTAGTTACCATCTCTTATTAACTAATCTTTATGTGGTTCATGAATGTGTCTTCTTTCACAATTACTGTTATTTTGTAAGCTAAGGTAAACTTTTTATATTATATCAACCAATTTGTAAAAAACCTTCAGGGGTCACCTAGGTGGCTTAGTCGTTTAAGCGTCTAACTCTTGGTTTCAGCTCAGGTCATAATCTCAGGGTTGTGAGATCGAGCCTCCACTGGGCTCTGCACTCAGTGAGGAGTCTGCTTGAGATTCTCTCTCTTTCCCTCTCCCCCCCCCGCTTCTCCTCTCCCTGCTGGTGTTCTCTCTCTCTCTCTCTTTCAAATAAATAAATAAATAAAATCCTTTAAAAAAAAAACGTTCAGAATTTATCCTCTAAATCTAAGATCATATTTTGCCTACTTTACTACTTGCATAACATAATTTCTGTTACTTTATAAACTTTATTTTATGGCTGTATTGAGTGAATAATTTGATGAATGTTGACATAAGTATATACTCAAGGAACCATCACCATACATAATGTAATTTAAAGTTCAAATGACCAGAGCCACTGCTGACCCATAGGACCTCACTGTGCAAATTAGGGAAAAAAGGAACTTCCCACCCAGCAGAAGCTTTCCTCTGCAAGGACACACAGTGTAGTAAACAGTGAGTTCAATTTCAGCTCTACCTATTTCTTCAGGGGTGTCTTCATACAGTGAATAACATACACAACCATAAATGGCAGTCCTGAAAACTGGTTAGTTAAATTCATTTTTAAAACATATTCCTAAGGTTTTGAATATTACACTCTGGTTTCCATTTCAAGGTGGTAGACTAGGAATAGATTGTAGCCTCCTCTTCCCACTGCATAACCTTAAAATTTTAGGAAGGATTTTTTTAATCCATATAACTAGAAAATAATATCAACGTTGGGAGGACCATAAACTTTGAGAGAAAACACTGGAAGACAAAAAGCAAATGGGATCAAAATGAAGATTTAAAACAATAGTTCAGGGAAGCCTGGGCAGTTCAGTCAGTTAAGCATATGACTCTTGATTTCAGTCAGGTCTTGATCTCAGGGTAGTGGGTTCAAGACCCATGTTGGGCTCCATGTTATTAAATCAATCAAAGCAAATCACAACTCAAAACAAGAACAGGAGAGTGCTGCCAAAAATGTTAGGAATGAATACCAAGGACGAGAGAGAGGCTGGGGACAACAGACAAGTGTTACTGTTAGAGGACAGCAACAGGAGCAGTCAAGAAAGTGGAACTGAGCACTTGCCCTCTACCAACCTGAGCTACATTTTGAGTCAAAGAACAGCAACATAAGTTGGTGACTTCAGCTGGAAACAATAGGTATTGGAGCTTAGCTCAAAGAAATAAAGGAGCATCCTGGATACCCTGGATGGCTGGAGCTACCTAAAAGGAATGAGACATCCACTCACTCACCAGAAGCTAGTTTCCAAAGCACCCTGCCCAGTGGCAGCCCTATACCACCCTATGCTCTTGACAACAGACTGAAACACAAGTTCCAGCAGCATATCCTGCCCCTGCCTCTAAGCAGCTGCAGGAATGCAGAGAACAGACGGCCAAACAAGAAGACTCAGCTATGAAAACACTCAGTTAGGAATCACTAAGCCCTGGAGAAAGGCCAATAATATTAAAAGAGATAAAACAGAGTTCTTTGCCTTACACCTAGAAACCAAAACTAATAAAGAAGTTAGGATAAGACTTTAGAATAACTATAATTCATATCCATAGAGCTATTTGAGAGGATATTAAATCCATAAAAAATTATCAGTTAGAAAGTACAACTATTAAAATTTTGATCATTGAAATCTAACATTCAGTAAGTGGGTCAAGTAACAGAATAGTCAAAGAAAATTGCTGAACTGGAATATTAGGCCAAAATATTCTTTTAAAATGCAATAAAAAGTGATGAAGGGATATAAAGTATAAAATAAAAGTTAGGAATCATGTAAAATACACTCAAATATTTAATAACCAATATAATTAGAGTACCTAAAGAGATATTAGGGATAATGAAGGAAGGAGATATTAGGAGTATAGTGTGATATATTGTGACATGAGTCACACTTTAAGGACTAACCAAATGTGGAACAAGATAAATTTTTAAAACCCACACTTAAACACTATATTAATGTTTCAGAAGACCAAGAACAAAGGAAACAAATCCAAAAATTGGGGGGAACTAAAAACAATAGTTTACAGAGACTCTCCTTAACAATGCATGAATGAAACAAAAGAGCAAGGAAAAAATGTTAAACCCATATTTTTTTTTAAAAGATTTTATTTATTCATTTGAGAGAGAATGAGATAGAGAGAGCATGAGAGGGGGGAGGGTCAGAGGGAGAAGCAGACTCCCTGCCGAGCAGGGAGCCCGATGCGGGACTCGATCCTGGGACTCCAGGATCATGACCTGAGCCGAAGGCAGTCGCCTAACCAACTGAGCCACCCAGGCGCCCAAACCCATAATTTTATACCCAACCAAACTATCATTCAAAATGCAAATGAAACATGAAGGAAACAGTAAGTTTGCCATCTATAACTCTTTGAAATAATTATGTCATCCAAAATAAAACATAAATATGTTAATAAGGAAGTTCTGAGAAGCAATGGTGAAAAAGAAATCCGTTAAATTACATTACTAATTCTATTTAAGTGTTGATTTTTTACAATGATAAAAAATTTTTAAATAATAACATAGAACTAAAAGTCCAAATAATTTCAACATGGAAGGAAATGGTAATGAAAGGAAATCCTTCAAGTAAAATTGAAACGTATAGAAATTTTGTTTTGTTCAGTGAATGTAGAAAGACATTAACTCTGGATACTAATAGAAAATATATTTTAGCTGCATGTGCTGCATATTTAGCTGCTGAATAGTAATTACTGGAAAAACACAAATACAATTTCTAATTTTTACACCATCAGAAAAAAATAATAGAAGAAAATTAAATCAATCCAACAAAGGCAGAAAACATTTGAAATAGTATTTAAATTTATAACCTCTCCCTCAAATTACCAGGCCCATGGTATTTCATAGGCAACTCTTAGCAATGCTTTTTAAAAACTAAAAATGCATATTTTAAACAAACAAGAATGGGAAAATATGAGAAGCTACCGAGCCACTTAGGTATGTGTTATAAGCTTTCTGAAAATTCAAAACAAGACTTCATAAGGAAAGAAACTTATAAGCCAAACTCACAAGCATCAAAGCAAAAATGCTAAATAAAATAAATTCAGCAATCTATTTAAAAAATAATGTATTATGATCAGGCAAGGTTTATTCAGGGATGCAAAGATAAATTTTTCTAATAGTGAACAACCAATATAATTCACTAACATAATTCATATGATTTAGGAAAAAATAATTTAAATGATATCCCAATAACTCAATTTTGGAGATATATATGTGAGAGTATGTGTGTATTTGTGTGTGTATGAAAGCTAAGAACAGAAAGAAACTTCCTTAATTTGTTAAAAGGTATCTATCTACCCCCCCCTCCAAATACAGCAAACATGATATTGTAAATATTGTGTTTAAGGTCAGGAACAAAACAAGAATGCCACTGCTATTATTTAATATCAGACTGGATATCCTAGCCAATGACATTAAGTAAAACTATATTAAGTGGTATAGGGATTGGAAAGTAAAAGACAAACTACTATTAATTTCAGAAAACATGATAATCTACTTAGAAAATAGGACATAATCAAATGAAAAACTATTACAACTAAGAAGGAAGTTCAGTAAGATGGCAAGATGCAAAATCAGCATAAAAAGTCAACAACTTTGCTATACATTGACCTCAGTGGTTTTTTAAAAATGTAACTGGGGGGTAGGGGGTGGGCGGTGGGCGCCTGGGTGGCTCAGTTGGTTGAGCATCCAATTCTTGATTTCAACTCAGGTCGTGATCTCAGGGTCCTGGGATCGAACCCTGCCTTGGGCTCTGTGTTCATTGGGGAGTCCTTTGGGGATTCTTTCTCTCCCTCTGCCCCTCCCCCCCAACTCATTCTCTCTCTCTCTCTAGAATAAATAAATAAATCTTTAAAAAAAATGTAACTGGGGAGAAAACCACATTCCCAATAATGACAGATATAAAGTCCTTAGGAATAAAATTAATAGAAATAAAGCCTCTATGGAAAAAAATTACAAAATTTAACTGAAAAAAAATAATGTGGCCTGAATAAAGGGAAAAATATACTACATTCATAGATGAAAACCTCAATATTTTTTAAAATGTAAATTCTTTTTCAAATTAATATTAATATCAGTGTAATCTTTCTCAAAATACAAATAGAATTTCTTATAAAGTTCTAAAATATATATATAAGATCGGATGAACAATGATAACTAAAGTCATTTTTTAAAAAGTAAATATAAAAAGAAAGAACTTGTCCTAATAGATATCAAACATATTGTAAATCTATGGTAATTAAGACATGATATTAATGCAGCAACATACAAGTAGTTTAAAGAACAGAATAGAGTCCAGAAACAGATCCACATACAAAGGAATTTTATAGACTGTGGTTGTTAAGATCACAGACTATAAAATCCAGACTCTTGGGTTTGATTTCTTACTCCACCACTACCTGACTATGTGTCATTGGGCAAGTTACTCCAATTTTCTATGCCTCATTTTCCCTGTCTGTAAAATAAGGAATAACCATGGAATTAACCTAACATTTTTGTTAAGAGGATAAATATGGCACCTGGGGGGCTCAGTCAGTTAAGTGTCTGCCTTCGGCTCAGGTTATGATCCCGGGGTCTTGGGATCGAGCCCCACATCGGACTCCCTCCTCAGCGGGGAGCCTGCTTCTCCCTCTCCCTCTGCCTGCCGTTCCCCCCTGCTTGTGCTCTCTCTCTCTCTGTCAAATGAATAAATAAAAAATCTTTTTAAAAAAGTGGATAAATATGCATGTATGTATATGTGTACCTATATATTCATATATATGAAACATGATAAAAGTGGAATTTCAAATCATTGAGAAAAAAATGGTATAGCATTTCAAATTAATAAGAACTAGCTAACCATTTGAAAAAATTGTTAGATCTTTACCTTATACCTCTCACAAAATTGTAATCAAGACTTAAATTTCTAAATGATAAATTATTAGAAGAAAATGTAGGCAAATATGTATAAGATTAGAGTCAGGAAAGCCATCTGAAATAATACACTAAAAAAGCAGAAGTTCTAAAAGTAAATATAATGACTATAAATAACTTTTGACTACATCAAAAGTTAAATACCTGAATGACCAAAGCACTTTAAAAGTTAAAAGACAAACAACAGGGGTGCCTGGGTGGCTCAGTTGGTTAAGCGTCTGCCTTAGGCTCAGGTCATGAGCTCGGGGTCCTCGGATGGAACACTGAGTTGGGCTCCTCTCTCAGCAGGGAGTCTGCTTCTCCCTCTCTCTCTGCCCCTTCTCTCTCTCTCTCAAATAAATAAATAAAATCTTTTTTTTAAAAAAAGACAAGCAGCATATATGACAAAAGATTAGAATTAACAAATCATTTAAAGAAAGAAAAACCAATCTAATTGAAAAATGGGCCAACCATATAAACAATAATTTACAGAAGAAATAATAAAAATGGTCAAGATTCATATAAACTGGTGTTCAACTTCACTTTAATGGAGGAAATTCAATTTCAGTGAGTATTTGATGTTCAGGGAATATAGAAACAAGTATCAGCACTTAGGAGTTCATTTTGTATAATTCATCACTCCAAAGTTCTACCGTCAATATCTACCCCAGAGAGACACTTAAACTTTGTGCCCAAGCAGGCATGGACAACCATCTTTACAGCAATGTTATTTGTAACAATGAAAACTTCAAAGCAACTTAAATATTCATAAAAACAGGAATGGCTAAATAAATAATTGTACACCCTTTCTATGGAAGACCATGCTGCAATTTTCTAGAATGAAGTGAACTTCCATGTACAAACACGAAAAATTGTCTAAGCCATATTGATAAGGAAAATGACAGATACACTACTTATGTTAAAATATATACACACACAGAGATATCTTTTCTATCCCCATGGAGAAAGGTCTGGAAGCATATTACACATTGTTAATGGTGACCATTTTTAGCAGAGAGGACTAAGGTAGAAGGCAGTGGAGAGAGGGATAATCAAAGAGTACTTCAGCTTAATCTGTTAAATTCTCATTTTTTAATAAGGAGAATCTATTGCTGAGGTAATTTTAAATTTAAATTATTTTTCATGTGCAAATTATCTTTAATTTCTTCCTTTCATTCATAGTACTAGGGAATCGAAAGAAACTTCACATTACACCATATCCTTTACTCTCTGGTCTTAAAAAATGAAAGGTAATCTTGGGTGGACCTATATTTTTTGTGGCTGTTTTTCGAGTGAGGTTTGAATTACCCATCCAGGATGCTGAGACATAAATGCTCTGTAATTTCTAATATGATTACTCTGGAAACAAGAGTCACCCTTTTAATGCAATTATCACATTTGAATGTTAATTTAACAGGATGGTCTTTCTCAAATCTTAGTTCAATATTTATTGGAAGAAAAGTTTTATAATTAAGAATTATCCACTTTTTAGAATTTTGATTCCCACATTGACTGTTCTGTGATAGAGTGTTGAAGGATGAATTGAATTGGGCTTTTAGTGTGAAATGTAAAACTGTGATCCAAACATATAAACATTTATTTCTTGATAACCACAAGTGGCCTATGATTAAGACAGAACCTGATAATTTAAGGAAAATTAACTTGTCTAAAGTGAGAACAGAGAATAATTCATGAATGTACTAATTTTTCTTTCTCCTTCCCTGTTAGTCTATATTGGTCTTCAGTTATGACATGTGCAAACCAGTGGGAAAACATTAACTATGGTTAATGGACTGAATGGATTTATTTAAGAAGCAATATTTAAAGAACTAAAAGCATCAAATTATCTCCACAACACATATATTGGTCACAGAGACATAATATAAAGTACATCATAAATCTTACTTCTTCCCAGAACCCCATCAAGCCCCACAGAGATTGAAAGAAAGAGCACATTCCAAATCTCAAAGTCTCTTAACCATATTTTTACCTTTCTTTTCTCATTACATCTTTAACATTTTTCCACCTTTCTAATTAAAGTCTATACTCTAGAGGGAAGACTGTGGGAGCAGTAGAGCATACACCTTTTCAGTCGGTAGAGTCTGGATATGAAATAAGGTCTACTTTCAAACTGATTCAACTGAAGATGATGTGTGTTTTTTTAACTTTATAGAAGATCCCGAGGAAGGATGATATCTGCATTTGCTTTGCTATCCCCACCGTGCCTATTTATGATACCGTAACACTGTAGGTCCTTAAAAATATGTGTCAAATAAATGAATAATGAAAACAAAATCCAAATGAAAATGACTAAATATCCAATGGAATTTTAAGAAAAAAACTTCTTTATCAGCAGTGGAGAAGCGATAAGAAAAAATTGATTTTTAAAATTAAAATGGAAGCACTGAGTTCATTATATTACATTTAAAGGAAAATATTGGAGCCTCTCTCAAAAGCCATTTCCATTTATAATAAACAAAAGCCAAATATATAAGTAGAACTTGAATCTTCAGTGCTTTCCCTGACTTAATACAACAGTTTCTTGGAGAAATTTTAATCACCACAAGGGCCTCAAATATGATTATTAATTTTGGAATTAATTTTGGAAAGATCTTAATAAGGACAAGCAAAGGATTTATGGGCCTTTAACTTCCTTTACGTAAGTTAAGAATTCAGAAATTGAAGAGCTTGAAGACTGCTGTGCAGAGCAGGACCCCCAGAAGCTTTCCCAGTGACTGCACCAAATTTCCCAGTCTTTGACCCCTCTAAAGGTGTTCAGCTCTTTTGGGGTCACTTAATATGCTTCCATTTGCTATCTCTAAAGGTACTTTATACCCTCTTGCTTTCACTCCCTTACCTTAGGAATGTAAACTTTAATTACAAAGATAGGGAAATATTGGAAGAGTTGTAGACAAAAGAAAAATAAATATACAGCCTAAGACTGAACTTGGCAATGTGCTATTTCTTCCAATCTCTGTTTTGGAGTCTTAGAGGAGTACCTGCATGTGCACAGGTATGACTGGTGACAACTCTGTCATGTTTCTGAGTTTACTGCAAAATCAGGTGAATGGTGGGTCAATTTTCCAGGTTCAGCCCCGGCCAACCAGCCCAAGCCCCAAGCCTGCCTGAAATATATTTCTGTAATCACTATATTTATAACAATACTGGTTTGTATTTAAGATTGCATAATGCTACATAGCAAGTAAAAAAAAAAACCATCTTGGAGAATATATCTGTTCTTCTAAGTTTATTAAAATACTAAGAGCTATTCCTATCTTTTTAAAAACAACAGTATGCTCTTAAAAGATTTTCTTACCAACTTGATTACTTGCTGATCTTACCAACTTGATTACTTACTTGATTACTGTAAAGAATTTCATCTGATTTATTTACTGGGCATTTGGAATAACTGAACATATTTACATTTACATCTAGGTTTTATCTCAAAAAATATTTATTGTTGAAATACTACAGGCGCTGCAAGGAAGCTTACCAATTTGGTACTAGAAGAATTGCTTGGATTAGTAGTTAATTTTAGTAAAGTGTTTTTTCCCCACTAAACCCAAAACAAAATTATTTTTTCTTGGAAAAATATATTTCTGGCTGAGTATTTGACCATGGTAACAACTAAATCTTATATGATCTCTATATTTGTCAAAATTTGGAGAAATGTCTTATCATTTCTACAGTCAACAGAAAAATGAGCACCCTGGACTTGCTGAAAGGTAAAAATTGCTTTTGAAAAAAACCAAATATGTTATAATTAACCAAACTTACCAAGTGAGAGAAAAATCCAGATGGTTGTTATGGTAACTTTCAAGTGCTGACATATATATTCTGCAATTGTTGAGGGACACTTGGCCACAATTTTGTTCACAAAATGAAAAAACTGTGGAGGAGAAAAGAACTCCTCAAAGTAGGACAGTTCAGGTAGAGCATTAACCATGTTAACACCATTTACATGAAATAAGCTCACCTTCCCACTGAGAGAATAGATATTTCTTCCACTTGTTTCACAAGAATATTAAGGCAAATGACTAAAAATATAAAATTCTAGAAAAGTTGATTTATGTTTTTAAATTCCTTTTCTGTACTTTCTAGAGGTAAGCTTGGTGGGAATCTGTCATATTCTAAAATACTCAATTCTTAACCATTTGTAGCAAAAGCAGTTGAATTGAATCCCATATTTATTGAGTATTCACTCCACATAGTTTAGCCATATGTCAGGATTGTTGGGAACACAAAGGAGGTATATCTCTGCCTTCAAGAGCCTCCAATGAGATGGGATTACAAAACAGTAAATTAAAAATGAGCAAACAAACAAAAAGGTATAAAACAAAGTGCTAAATGGAAAATAATTACTTGCTAAAAGGTATAGACCAAACAATAAGTGCTAAACGTTTTTACATTTACATCTAGGTTTTATCTCAAAAAATATTTATTGTTGAAATACTACAGGCGCTGCAAGGAAGCTTACCAATTTGGTACTAGAAGAATTGCTTGGATTTGTAGTAGGAACAAAGAGAACAATGGAATTAGAAAGTCCCATTTACTATGGAGGAAAGTGTGAGGTATCTGCTTTTGTTTAAAGAGAACTAAACACCAAAAACATCTTGTTCTGGAACCTTAAGTCAAGCAAGTCTCATGTGCTGCCAAGGGCCCACTGGAAACTAAGTTAGAACATATTAGTATTTAGTATTTAAAGAAAATACCACTGTTAGAATGTGGTAGAATATTCTGGTAGGATTTAAAAGAAGATGGAACTCAATTAAAAGAAAAGAAATTGCCTAAAGTATTCTGTTTCTGTTTCAGGAGGATTTGAATACCACCAGAAGTCAGACCAATAAAAGAAATGTGCTACCCCAGGAATTCTCAACCAGGGGCAATTTCGCCCCTCGGGAATATTTGGCAATGTCTAAATACATTTTTGGTTGTTACAGCATAGAGCAGGAAGGGCTACTGGTATCTAGTGGATGGAGGCTAATGATACATAAAGGTAAACATCCTACAACATACAAGACAGGTCCCCACAACAAAGAATTATCCAGCACAAAATGCCAGTTATGTTGCAGTTGAGAAACCCTGAGTCAGACCACCAAAGGCAGTAAATGGTGACACTTTCTACGACAACTCATGCAGCAAAACAGGCTACATAAAGGTCAAAAATGATGTTAAAGTTACAGAGGATGGAATCATAGGAAAATCTAAATTTAGATTATAGCCTTCTTGTGTCAATAAAGTTATAATTCTGGTATCAGAGAAGACATTTTGGGGCATTAAAAACAAATGCTTCGCCAAAGCTGCATAACCTAAACCTAATCATGAGGAAACATGAGACAGACCCAAAATGAGGAGGCATTCTACAAAATAAACGGCCTGTAATCTTCAAAAGCGTCAAGGAAGAACTAGTGGAATGTTCCAGGATTAAATAAACTAAAGAGACACAACTAAATGCCATATGTAATTCAGAAGTAAATCCTTTTGCTATAGAAGACATTGCTGGGACAACTGGGAAACTTGAACATGTCCTGAGCATTAGATGGTAGTAAGGTATCAATGTTAATCTCCTAATCTTGATGTTTGTGTCATAGTTATGTGGGAGAATAGCCTTGTTTGTGGCAATGTACACTAAAGAATTGGGGGTGATAGGACATCAGGTTTAAAACTTACTCTCCAATGGTTCAGGGGAAAAAAAAATACTTCCTACTTTTCTGTAAGTACATGATTGTATCAAATTTTTTAAAAAATAAACAAAACAAATGTATTATGGAGAAAGCTAAATGTCTGTGCATTTGCTAGCCAAGAAATGTTTTATTTAGAAATATAGCAACATTATGGGCACCTTGGTGACTCAGTCTGTTAAGCATCTGACTCCTGATTTCGGCTCAGGTCATGATCTCAGGGTTGTGAGATCGAGCCCCATGTCAGGATCCACACTCAACGGGGAGTCTGCTTGAGATTCTCTCTCTCTCCCTCTGCCCCTCCCCACTCCCGTGCATGCCCTCTCTCTCTCAAATAAATAAATAAATCTCTCATTTTTCAGTTAAAAATAAAAATATAGCAACATCATAGTTTTATTTGGAACAATTCATAGTAATCCCTACCAAATCTATATGATAACCTTTTAAATCTTTTATTGAAGAAGGTAGGCTATACATACATACATATATACAATTTTGGCATCATGACCTCCAGAGAATACCTTATTGAATTTTGAATTTAAATGAAATATTCCTTATCTATTTGGCCATATGAACTAATCCATTAAGCCATTTTAAAATGACCAACGTTGGGCTCTTGGGTGGCTCAGGTCATGATCCCAGGGTCCTGGGATTGAGCCCTACATCGGGCTCCCTGCTCCACAGGGAACCTGCTTCTCCCTCTGCCTCTGCCTCTGCTTCCCTCTCTCTCTGTTGCTCATGAATACATAAATAAAATTTTTAAAAAAGGTTAAAATGACCAACGTTTTCTTATTCAATATGATATTATTTTTAATTTGCCATTCAGTTTAATCAGGCTGTTAAGTAGAAAAATACATAGACAACTGCTTCTATAGTTCAGTCCAGATCATACACAGCATAGGAGGTTATATGTAGCCTTTAGTCTGGTTTGAACCAAATTAAACAAATAAATCAACCATTCTTAGTGAGGACATTAAGTTGGGTTTAAAAAAAGTAATTTCACACCATCATTATATAGAATCTTTTCAAGAATATTTTAGAAAATTGTATTCAATCCATTCCACATACATATTTTAAACCTACAATTTATAATGCTCCTTTAAATACAGCACTTAGGAAAATTTTTTTGAATTTAGCTGAGGTTTTTATGTAACCAAGATTCTGACCTTTTCTGAGTATATTAAACACCCCTTATAATCATGGTACTCACACCATGTTCTTCCAACCTCTTAATGTAGTAAACATTATTCCTCCTTAAAGTAGAAAATTCCAGAATAGAAAAACAAATATAAAAAACTGAGAAGAGGGGCACCTGGCTGGCTCAATCTGTAGAATATGTGACTCTTGATCTCAGGGACATAAGTTCAAGCCCCATTTTGGTTATGGGGCCTATTTAAAAAAAAACAAAAACTGAGAAGATTTAGTCAAGTCAGACCATCCTCCAGTTCCCAAGCATCTGCTCTGATCCCCATATTGAATGGTAATTTGTACTTCAAATTCTGCTCTGTTGTACAACAATCTAGAAGAAATGGCAGGTCCCTCCCTCAAGGTGTATATTTCTCAGAGAATAAGTCATTCGGTTTCCCAGTGCATATGAAAGTTACATTTACACTATACTATAGTCTATTAAGTGTACAATAGCATTATGTCTAAAAAATGTCCATATCTTAATTTAAAATATTTTGTTGCTACAAAAATGCTAACCATCATCTGAGCTTTTAGCAAGTCATTATTCCTGATCACAGATCACCGTAACAAATATACTAAAAATGAAAAAGTTTGAAATATTGTGAAAATTACCAACTGTGCATAAAGACATGAAGTGAGCAGATGCTGTTGGGAAAAAATGGCACCAATAGACTTAATACAGGGTTACCACAAACCTTCAATTTGTAAAAAAAAAAAAAAAAAAAAAATGCAGTATCTGTGAAAAGCAATAAAGTGAGCAAAACGAAGTGCAATAAACGTATGCCTGTAATGTTTGGTCTCACTCCCCTTTATCTGTGGGTCTAAGAGAAGTAAAGGGAACTCTTTCACTTAAGCCCAGTATATGAAAAAGAATGCCTGAAAGGACAACCAAAGTGATAAGCACCACCGCTCATCTCAGTGCATCTTGCACGACCAAACAGCAAAAGATGATCTCAATAATCAGCTTGATTTAAAATGATTAGTGCCTGCCTTCACTCTATGTAACATTTCAGGAGTGACTTCCTCCAAAAGAGGACTTCCCAGAAGAAAGAACAAGAATGCCAGCACACAAAGTGAGTGAGATTTCACTCACATCACTGCTCCCTACGCATTCACAAAATGTCCCTGCTTTCAGACCAGTGGGAAGAAGCTGGGCATCATTCACAGGATGTACCACCCTCACAAGACCCCTCAGAGGACTCATGCACACCACATACCACTCTGTAACAGCCTCCGTCCGCCTCCTGGAATGACAGACAGAATTGATGAGTAGTAAGTTGCTGATGTTCTGAAAAACCCAAATTGTGGAGTGTGCCAGAGGCGGGATAAGACAGAGAAATCCTGACAGTTATCTTGGGAAATAACCCAAGACGGCTCATGTTCTAAATTCCAGGAAGATATGCTACGCAATACTGGTTGTGCCTCATCTGTGAATTCATATACCTGAGTTAATAAACTACATGACCTTGAGAAAGTCAAACTTTCTGGGTCTCAGCTTCCCTACCTCTCATAAAGGAGTGATCAAAGGCAAGGAATTCCTTGCTCCCTTCCCCCATTGCATCCGCTACTTGGTCTCTCACCCTCACGATCCAGTCATATTTGTGTCAATTTTGGTTATCCGTTTAGGTTTTGATAATAACATTACTCGGGAAATACATTGCCATCAAGATGTACTTGGCAGTTCAATGATGGGCAAAATGGACTAAGGAGCCTTGTTTCTAAAAACTCTTAATGGAGCAAGGTCTCTCCTAAGAAATCCTACCAAGCTACTGAGGAAGAAATATGTGCACTTTTTTTTTTTTTTTTAATAAGGGCCTCTAGGTCTGCCAAACTTTTAGAAGTCAATAGACAATATTTGAGAACAATAGGAGGAAGAGAAACAATACATTCTCAAAATGCATCACATGTGTTTTGACTCTTCTGTTTTTCAAAATGGAAGTGACCTTATTTTTCTTCTGATTATAAGGATTTTTACCACATATTGTCTAAGTGATTTTCAGGAAGCTTGCCCTCATTGATTTTCCCATCAGCAGCATGTAGCTAGCATCCATTTCCTCACATCCTCGCCATACTGGGTATTGGATTCCTTAGAGTCTTGGTTGGTTGAAACAATACTGCCTTCCTTTAATTTGAATTTGTAATTATCAGTGAGGTTAAATAGCTTTTCACATATTATAAATTGTTTATCTATGTCATTTGCTCCCTTTTCTGTTGTTGTAACTCTTTTGTTCATTTAAAAGAGCTCTTTATATTAAGAATATTTGTCCTTGGCTATTTTTGTCAAAAGTATTTTTGTCTAGCTTGCTGTTTATATTTGGCTCATGAGATAAGTTTTTTCTGTGTAAAAGTTTTCAGTTTTTATAGAGTCAAATATTTTAGTCTTGTTTTACTGCTTTTTTGTCTTATTTAAGAAAATCTTCCCCCATCTATCTATCTATCTATCTATCTATCTATCTATCTATCTATCTATATTCAAGTATTTCGGTTTCATTGTTTTACACTTACATTTTTGGTGCATCTAGTATGTATTTTGGTAAAGGTGTGATGTAGAGATTTAATTTCTTTTTTCCCCCGGTTATTTCAACCTGCGTTGAAACATCCATATTTTTTCTTCTGATCTGAAATGCCTCTCCTTCCCAACCCTAACTTCTTATGTGTAGGCGTCTATTTTTCTGGTCTTTCTATTATTTTCCCTTGATCTCCTCATCGGATATGAACTGATCCTGACACCACCACCAAAGTGTTTGAATGAGTGTGGTTTGAAAATTTATTTTAATATGTGGTACGGCAAGCCTCCCAACTCGCACATCAAGAAATTCCTGGCTGTTCACTCGGGTTTCTCGCTCTAGCAGCAGTTAGGCACTTGAGATGAAGTGCTGAATATATGCATTTTTCAAAGTACACAAGCTTGTGAAAGTCCTAAAGCAAGTAATTTTATAGGAAGTAGTCATCCTCCCCCCTTTTAGACACATTAAGAGTGGTCACTGTTCTGAAAGAATACTCAGAGTGTGGATGGTGGTGAAGTAAAGAATTTTCTAGCCCACAAGATTCATATTTGGCTGGCTCACTGTGGCCACTACAGATTTAAGTATGATGAAAACGTATGTATATAGTGCATTCTCTTCATCACATTATTCTTTTTTTTTTTTTTAAGATTTTATTTATTTGCGAGAGAGACAATGAGAGAGAGAG
>NW_023270807.1:35560451-35693616 GCF_011800145.1 Mirounga leonina
CATGACCTGAGCCGAAGGCAGTCGCTTAACCAACTGAGCCACCCAGGTGCCCCATCACATTATTCTTAAAAAAACATTAAAATTACCATGTAAGTAGAAAGAATGTAATTTATGAGTTGCCCACCATTTGTAAAGCTATGTGGACTTGTTGCGACAAATCAGATATTCGAAACTTTTAATCACATTCGTTTCTGCTGCATTGTTTTTACCTGTAGCACCTATTAGAGAGTAGAGATATATAATATTCACTATTGTATCCCAATCCCTAGCTCAGTGCCTGACATATATAAATCTAAATAAATCTTTAGTGAATGGGTAAGCACTGTATACTAAATGTGAAGCGGGAGGGACACAAAATCCTCTAGCACAGTACCCTCAGAGTTAGCATATCTTAGTTGTTCTGACATTGCATTACAATTCTGGCATCTCACTCACAGTCTCTAGGACTACTCCAGAATTATCCTGTCCCTGAATCCCAGCCCCGTGCTCTCCTCCCTGGTCCTACTGACAGGCTTGCTAAAAGCCTGGCTCTCGGCCTGTCAGACACAGCCATGCTCTACCTGCCTGCCAGGACACCCCATAACCTTAGGTTAGACCTTCGGATGCCCACCGCTAACTTGGACCACTCTTTATCATCTAATCCCATACCATTTGGATCCCGTGTTCTACCTGCTCCCAATTCAGCACCTCCAGTCCCTCTTCCAGCTCCATACATGGGCTTTGCCTGGTTGAGCCCAAAACATGTTTTTCAAGATAAGCAGACTGAGTGGATCTCACTCTATAATCAGTTCCTTTCATACAGCCCAAATCCTCTTAAATTCTCACACAATACTAGTGTTAGTACTGTAGAAGTCCAACTCCTAGGAAAGTGTTTGGGAACAGAAATTAAAGTAATCCAGACATAAATCAAGTTGTAGGATTTTAACTATGCATTCATACTATATGGGAAAACAAGGGTTCTGTTTTTTCCTCTGATCTCTCTCTCTCTCTCTCAAAAGGACAAAATTCTTCACTTTCCGAGAAACCACAAGTCACTTTCATCTGGTTTTCTCCCTTGTCCTCTCTTCTGTTTGAGCTCAGCATTTCACGTGTTCATTTTGGTGAGATTCCATTGCAATACATCACCAGGAACACATGTGTTCCACTGGGACTTTATTCCCTGGAAGATGTGAATGGTGATGTAAATAACAGCATCATTGGAATTTGGGGGAAGTGATGCAGGGAAGAAAGCTATGGTGAAATGAAGACAAAATCAAGCAACTATAATCAATATTTCCTTTTGGGAAATATTGTAGGTAGTATTGATGCTGATAGGGAACTTCAAGGATATTCATCAGCTGGGGCTGTCAGCAGACACATTTATTAAATAGCAGCTGTTGTTTCACCACTTGTTGGGGAGTGGAGTAATCCTAACTCCAGAATAGATTTCTGAGGATGAGGACATGTCCAGCTAATAAACCACAATAAGTAGCCTGGTTATGTTTTTTTCATGAGTTTTGCAGTACATGAGTGAAAAGATGAGGGGCAAATATTTGCAATTAGACTTGTGTCAATAGTTGTCTTATACCACTATATTTATTTATTTATTTTAAGTGATCACTATGCCCAATATGGGGCTCGAACTCACAACCCCTAGATCAAGAACCACATGCTCTACCAAATGAGCCAGTCGGGTGCCCCGTTATACCACTATACTTAAAGTAAGAGTTTTGGTCTGTTATTGGAAAGACATCTATATCATGCTAATCATAGCTGGAGTCCAGCTTCCACTCATGGTTATTCTCTGATACTCTAATGGACATTGTAAATGTTTGTTGATTTTTAATTTGTGTTGTTATAAAAGCAATATGTGACCAATAAGGTTAAAAAAGAATACTGAAAAGCAGAGAGATAATCACCCATGGTTACTGATTGCTATTCCCATGTTTATAAAAATGTTCAATCCAATCAATGGAAACTTGTCAGTAATGTTTTCTTTCTCAATTCCAAGACATTTATTTTTTTCAATTCCACATTTAATGGATTCAATTTAGCAGACACTTATTGAGCACTTATTTTGTGCAATGTGATTCCAAAAATCAACCCTTCATATCTGAGTCTATTATCATGTTAATTTTTAAAATTTACACATAAATATTAATCAGGATAATTATAATCTCTCACTTTTTGTTTAGTTTCTAATGCTTAGAATAATCTGTGTTACAGGACTTGCCATTGGTGATTTCCATCTTGGTAAGGTATGATTTAACCAGACAATGCATATAGATCTTCCCCTAGGTGTAAAAATCCTTCTGTAGAATTTTAAACTTACAGAATCAACCAGAAAACTAATTTTATACATGCTGCCAAAAAGTGTAGACTTTAAAAGGTCTGCATGGTACTTAACTCACTGACCATGGGACCAGTGAGTTGCACAGGACAGACCAGCTTATTTCCACTGCACCTGCTGCTATAGAAAAAGTAAAGTAATTAATCCCTTCCTGTTGTTGCTGATATCATGAGAAGTTAAGGGGTGGTATGTAAGTCCAGATAGGGGAATCCCAGGGAAAATAGCGAACCCAGCCAAAGTCACAGGACTAGCGGAAAAGTCAAATGTCTGAACAGGAGACTAGAGTTTGTGGTTAGAATTTCCACTGGAAAAAAAAAATTTATGTGCCCAAAAGTAAGGCAGAAGATATTATATCAGTCCACAAGGGAAAGGAAAGACACTATATAGAAACAAATCCACTGCGGAAATGGAGCACCTTGGAACAGTGTCTAAGAGAACAGGTTGCTTCCACTTTGACTCACTTATTGGGAAAATAGAGAAAGCAAGGACCCAATCTTTAGCCAAGCAGAAAGCTCACTTAGTTATCAGAGCACCAAGGCCAGCTGCCACAAGACTACTGATGCTGACACAAGGAAGCAGCTACCATTCAACACCTTATATTCTCAGAGTTAGCTCCAGAACAGCAAAGCAATGAAGAGATTAAGAGTACAAACTGAGGGGGCGCCTGGGTGGCTCAGTTGGTTAAGCAACTGCCTTCGGCTCAGGTCATGATCCTGGAGTCCCGGGATCGAGTCCCACATCAGGCTTCCTGCTCAGCAAGGAGTCTGCTTCTCCCTCTGACCCTCCTCTCTCTCATGCTCTCTGTCTCTCATTCTCTCTCTCTCAAAATAAAAATAAAATCTTCAAAAAAAAAAAAAAGAGTACAAACTGAGGAGTCCAATTGCCTGACTCAAATCCCAGATCTGCCACCTGCTTTTTGGAGAGCCTTGGGCAATTCCCTCAGCCTTTTTATCTATAAAATGTAGAGTATATGAATATATGCCTCATGGGGTTGCTATTGCCTAATACATAGAAAGCACTCATTATGTATTAGCTACTTTATTGTTCTTATGATCATGTGATAAAAAGGGTAATAGACTGGAATTTGTAACTTCTGCCAAGTGACTTCTCTTTTCTTCATCTTAGTACTATCTTCTTTTAAGTGATGAGGTTGTACTAGGTAACTGGTTCACAACCCTGGATGCACATTAAAATCACATAAGGGCGCCTGGGTGGCTCAGTTGGTTAAGCGACTGCCTTCGGCTCAGGTCATGATCCCGGACTCCTGGGATCGAGTCCCGTATCGGGCTCCCTGCTCGGCGGGGAGTCTGCTTCTCCCTCTGACCCTCTTCCTGCTCATGCTCTCTGTCTCTCATTCTCTCTCTCTCAAATAAATAAATAAAAAATCTTAAAAAAAAAAATCACATAAAAGCTTCGAAAAACCTAGTCAGTCAACTTGAATCAGAACCTCTGGGGGATAGCCCCAGGCATTTGAATTTTTAGAACATCCCTGCTGATCCTGATGCACAGGGAGTGTTGAGAGCCTCAAGACTGGATGACCCAATAATTCCAAGTGAGCTCAGAGTCCCGTGTCCTGCTGGATATGGGTGGTTCCAAGGCCAAAGCTGTATAATCATTGACAATGTGAGACTCGGAGTCCCCATTCCTGCTTGAAATCAGACCAGGTACAGAAGTCCAAAGAGAACCAGGAGCTCTGACAGAAAACTCCTGCATTAATATGATAAACTGTTAATATCTTTCACTTAAGAGCCATATCAGTTTTGTTGCCAAGAGAGATTTAGAATAACTGAATGAGAAGAAAGAAGAAGAAAAAAAAACCTTCCAGAAGCCAACAGTCCTTTGTCTCCAATAGATATAACACTAATCCTTTCCCTCCTTCGATACTGTTGCACCCTTTTACATAAAGATAAGAAATGACATAAGGAAAGTTCTGAGTTCATTTGTTAGAAGGAAATCAGGGGAGACCATGTGAATGAAACAGAGGGACTTGATGACATATAATATATCACTACCTTTATTTTGAATTAAATAAACCTATGACACAGAGCAAAGAGTATATTTGCTGCAAGATGTTTAGCATGTCAGGTAAGCAGTGGTATAAGTCCTGTGTATTGACCAGTAATGAGTGTTGATGTGTATGTTGGCGGGGGGGGGGGGGGGGCAAGGTGTGCTAATATATTTTTGACAAGATACTGTTTTCAATTCATAGAATAAAATTTCTCAGAGGGTGGAGATTCATTCTGTTATGTGCTCACTTCACATGAAACACTCAAGTTCCTAGAATATTCAATCCCATCACCTTGGATATTTGATACATAGAGTATTTATGGACACAGGCATAAGAAAAAGCAAAGCATTATCTGCTCCATCAAAATTTTATTAGAACTGCTCTCCTTTTACTTCAGATAATCCAAAAGTTAAATGCCATACATGTAAATAGAAACTCAAGAATTTTAATTATATCCAAGTGATCAGACATTTAGCATCATTAGTAGTCATTCTTGGTTAATAAAGATAAAAGAATTAAATAAAATATCCAATAAAATAGTTCACGCTATTAATCACAGTAGCAAACCACTGTCTGAAAGTATCAGATAATTTTCCTTAAACTATAGCAAACTCTCCTTTTTTTTTCTGAAGGAACAACATGGTACCAGGTTGACAACTCACTACCTAAGCAAAATTTGGGGGAGCCTATGAGAGCTCTTACATGGAATGAGACCTTCTATTCCCTTCTTCATTGCCTCCTCCAACCAATGTACATGCACCACCAAAGACCTTCAGGGAACACTGCTATCAACACCTGGAATAAGAATTTTGTAGGACTCCCTCTTGAACCCACTTAACAAACTGAATGCTAATGACCAAGGCAGAGATCTGCAGAGCATTTTGAATGTTACAACAGAAGGTGGGGTTCTGAGTTGTCAACAGAGGCAACACAAGGAGACCAAAACTCCAATGGTTTTAAAGGATCTGGCTACAAGAGAGCCATAATAACTCACAAAAGCAAATGCTCCATGCCACCCTCTCCCAGGGAATCAACTCAGCAATGTAGAAACCAAGAACCATGGGCACTGGGTGGCTCAGTCAGTTAAGCGTCTGACTCTTGATTTCAGCTCAGGTCATAATCTCAGGTTGTGAGACTGAGCCTGGCATTGGGCTCTGTGCTGGACGTGGAGCCTGCTTAAGATTCTCTTTCTCTCTCTCTCCCTCTCACTCCCAAAAAAGAACCACACTGCCCCATCAATAACTGTGGAAGAACAGCTTCTGCATTCTAGTACCCAGGCTTGGCTCTTGCTGGGTTGCCCAACTCCAGGGGCCACTGAAGCTTCTGTTTCTACTCTGGGATCTGGGAGAAAAGTCTGAGCCCCTGCAGTGTCACATCCTACAACTTTCACTAAAACATCTCACAGTCACCTCTGTGAATGTCTTCCTTGAACAACTGCCTACCTTACAAGAAAGTGGTTGAAAATATGGGCTGACTAATGTCAAACTGCCTGTGTTTGAACGTCCAACCTACCTGTGGGCATGTTACTTACCATCTACCAACCTCATTTTTCTAATCCATAAAACAGAGATAAAACTAGTGCCTCATAGGGTTGTTATGAGAAGCAAATAAAATCATCCAGGTAAAATGCTTGGCACAATGCCTGGCACAGAATAATCTCCAGTATATGCTATCTAGTATTATCATCATCTATAGATACAAAATAATTATATATAGCTATATAATACATATTATATAGATGATATGTATTATATGTAGTTATTACCATTATATTATGTATTATATCATCATATAAGAATTGGGATTCAGGGGGCGTCTGGGTGGCTCAGTTGTTCAGCGTCTGCCTTCGGCTCGGGTCGTGATCCGGGGGTTCTGGGATTGAGCCCCGCGCATCAGGCTCCCTGCTCTGCAGGAAGCCTGCTTCTCCCTCTCCCACTCCCCCTGCTTGTGTTCCCTCTCTCTCTGTCAAATTAAAAAAAAAAAAAAAAAGAATTGGGATTCAGATGCACAGTCATTGATAAGAACACCTGGTATGCTGGGCAATGATCTCCACAATAAACAGCATATAGAAGGTGGAGATATGTGATCCAAAACTGAGGAGCCCCTGAGGTGTGAATTCTACCAAGGCAGCTGGCTTCCTTATGTACCAGAACAAACAACAGGCTGTGATCAAAGCAGTTGGTTTGGTGATGTCCAAACCAGAAGATGATATCTATCAAGACAACATGTGAAAGTTAAGCTTATGTGTGAGGCCCCTCCCTCATCCAAATACCAAACTGCCCAAGCATGTATCACTTACTAAACAGTTATTGAAACACAAAGAGCCTTGAAGATCTCCAGTGTCACATTTCAAGACTTACAGAATAATTAGGAAAAATCTGAGCTGGCAAAACTCTTCTTGGCTCACCCTGGCAAGCAGACCGTCTTTGTTTTCCAGGAGTGGGTGCTGTCGTCACAGTAACTGTGAGCCTCCAAATACAGGCCCAGGCTGTCATTTCCTCATGGACTTAGGCTGCCACACTGAAATAGCATTATGAACTCAGCGATGCCTCTTCCTTTCCTGTTGTGCTGTGGTACCTCAAAAATGAGTTACTTAGGACAGAAGTGTATTAAAGAGATGTAAAAAAAATAAAATCCTTTTATCCCTATTACCATATCACCTATGACTCTTGTGTCTGTGTGTGTGTGGTGTGTGCGTAAAGATCTTATTTTTACAAAGATCTTTTAGATAAACAAGGCAAGTTGGCAGTAATTTGATTGTCTTAGTGATGTCAACAGTCTACTGTTTTTAATCAAATTGTCTTTCGGCTTTAAATCTTCAGCAAATCATTTTTTAAAGAATGCATTCGGCCAACTCTGATGAGTTCATTTCATGGATTTCCTACACCTTTTTCTTACAAAGATAAGCAGCAGATAATTCATTTCTTCAAAGTAACTTGGGAAGATTGCAGTTACAATTGTTGCAAAAGCAAAAAAAAAAAAAAAAGGGACTATTTTCAAGGTTAGACCTATAAGGTCTTTGGCCAGTGAAGCAACAATCATGTTCATCTATGCTTTGGTAAAGGAGGTAGGTGACAGAATTTAAGCAAGAAAGCAAAAAGAGAAAAATCCCTGAACCTCAAGGAATCAAAGTCAGATCACTTGAGATAAATCCTGCATTTGTTTTAAAAATTTTTAGTCTGTCTTTCACAGACCTCAGAAACACATAAATCACCTGATATTATGCACGTTGACACCATTTCCCAAAAAGGAAAAACAACACCAACCTTCTTTTGCGCTGCTGTGGCTTAAGCAAAGTTCTCAGGGACTGGGGTGCTGGTTAACGTCCTGTTACTTCATTTCTGCTGGGAGTTTCTCAAGTTCTGCAATCAGCTGGTTAGCAGCCAGCAAAAGCTGTTCAATTCATGTTTGACTTTCCTTATTCTAAGTTCTTCCATAACTCCTGCCTTGCCTTGGAAATCAAACTGCCTCAACTATTACCACAGGGAAAGGGGAATTCTGCCTGTAGCCTCTTCCCTTCTCTGATTAGCCAAAGACCAAGAATGACCATTTAAGGAGAAAGAAGAACATAACCCAATATATTTTCCTGAGGTTCCTGTATTTTTGTCCTAAAGCCTTGATAACGTATTCCGTAAAGCCAGGAAAAGTTCTTTTTTTTTTTTTTTTCCTTTTCTTCCTTCTTTCTTTCTATAGCAAGGTTTTCATTAGAGAATGACAATTCTAAAACCCAGTTTGCCTCATCTTTTAGAAACGTATCCTTTCAACTGGGAAAAATAAAGCAAATGGTCAGGTTGAAGCTGTAACTACCCGGCATAAGGTTGGTTAGAGCTAAAGCTACTAAGAAACTTCCCTGTTTATAAGAGTGTTTCAAATATTTTTGTTAAATTAAATATACAGAATGGTGAGTACCCCATAATATACACACACATCTTTATGATATAACAGGGTTTTTTTTGTTTGCTTTGGAATATACTTGTCATGTTTAAGAAGAATGAATAGGATTAAGGATGATGAATAGCAAGAATCCATTTCCATTTGGTTAAGGTTAAAGCTAGCATGAGATGACCTTTTTTGGTCTTTTCATTTTTATCTGTTACTAGGTTAGTAAAACAAAACAAAACATCTAAGGGAAGAAATAAAGAATGATGAATTTAATAGTCTATTTTCTATAGAGGAGGAAGTCTCCATTGCCATACATTACCCAGTGTTGTAGGCTATAAAAAAGACACCCAAGCACTATGTATAAACACACTTTATCTCCAAGTGCAAATATAGAAACCATAGGACAGTCTATGCTGTGGGTGATTTTTTAGCCTTTTTAGTAATGATTCTGTAAGACAGCAGGCTGCTGAGTGATAAGGGAGGGTTTGAAACATAAATTCCATGCTAAATGATTGGCTGGCGTTCAAACTATGTGTGTTACAGTACCCAGCAGCAAAGTATGTCCCAAACAAGATTCCACATTTAAACAATACATTCTTCTGCCTTTCCTATGATCTACGAACTTGAGTTCACAGACTATCTGTGTCTAAGAATTTTGTGTGCAATGAAGATTAAAATAAACAGAAAACTGCATTTAGGATGCGATAATAAAGCAATAATAGATTAAATTTATTGAAAAGTCTACCAGGCAACTAAGTTTTATTAACTCATTTAATCTTCAAAACCCCTCTATGAGGAAGATAGTATTATTATTTTCTTTTTTTTTTTTTTAAAGATTTTATTTATTTATTTGAGACAGAGAGAATGAGAGAGACAGAGAGCACATGAGAGGGGGGAGGGTCAGAGGGAGAAGCAGGCTCCTTGCTGAGCAAGGAGCCCGATGCGGGACTCCATCCCGGGACTCCAGGATCATGACCTGAGCCGAAGGCAGTCGCTTAACCAACTGAGCCACCCAGGCGCCCTATTATTTTCATTTTACAGAGGAGGAAACAGGCATAGAGAGTAATTTGCCCAGGGTCATAGTGAGCAGAGATCTGAACCCAGGCCATCTGGCCTGCCTGTGCTGCAAGCCTTCCTTGCCTCCTCCTTCATACCAATATCCTTGTTGTATTTTCAACTCAGATTTAAGGAAACAAATTTATTATATTAGCATATCTTCCTATTGCTATATATGTTAAAAATAATTAATGTATAAACAAATTTATGTTGCAGTCTTTTGGATGTCATACTTCTAACAAGTTGTTACCAATTTTCTCTCTTAAATCTTTCTGCTGAAATAAATCTCAGTCTAAGCTTTCCCCCTCAATTCCCAAGGTGCTACTTTCCTAAAACCCACATGTGTAGAAAAATAAGTAAAAATATGGATTAAGCAAGCTCTGTAAAATCCTATTTCTTAGGGCACCTGTTTTATGAAGAAATGCTCATCCTCCAAAAAAGAAAAACACAATCAGCATTAGTTTAGAATATGCATTTTGCCACCAAGTTTCACTTCTAAAAAATAAATTAAAAATATAACCATAGGAAAACCACTGCTAAATGAATATATTGAATATTTCACAAATTTCAATGGGAAAATCCCATAATAATTCTTGCTAAACACATTTAGAAGAGTAATTTTAACCTCCTTGGCTATCTTAAAATATAATTCTCTTAAAATATAAAGAGAATTTTCTTTCAGTGGACACAGAAAAAATTGCCTCAAAATCCTAATTCATGTTTTATCTCACACAGTAAGGCTACAGGTTTCATGAGTGATTAAAAATAAATCTGAGAAATGTCTCTATTTCAAATATCTAGGGAAAAAAAGAAAAAGGGATCACAATATGCTATTTAAATATTTTAATGTTCCAGGACAGATTATAATCCATGATGACCCACAGATAAAAGGAGCCATGATTTAAATGAACAATAATACCAAAGGTAGTTACAAATTTAATCTGGTACCAAAAGGTGATAAAAGTCATATGAGTTACAGCATTTAGATAGGTAGATGCATACACAGGACAAGCAGGTATATAGTATATATACAGTCTTTATATATATAGTTCTTTCTAGTTCATTCTCAAGGTACACCATCTCCACAATCAGGTACATGAGTGTAGTTAGAATTACTTGTAACTTCTCTGTGCACAATAAAACTATGAAGACTTGCCTTGAGAAATTGAGATAAAAAGTTATTAACCACACTTAATAGTTGCTTTTCTTGATTTTATACTTATTTATACTTTCTCATGTACTCATCATCAGAAATCTAAAGCCAAAAAAGTTAATAGAACATCCACAATGTGCATAGGGATAAAAAGCTCTAAAACCAAGTGGTGCTTAGGACAATGCTTTGCACCTAATTGCTTCATTAAACTGTTCTGAATTTAAAGACACAAACCCTATCCCAAAGTACCTTAATTCTGATAGAGCACCAAACTGTCTAAAAAGGAATCACTTCTAAAAGGTAAGGTCAGGGAATCATTGTGAAAGTAAAAGACACTGATCTGGGCTTTAAAGAGTGGACAAGGTCTCTAGGAAAGGGGAGGAAATGTATAACAGGCAGGCGGAATGAAACAGGCAGAGGTGTAGCATTGAAATGTGCACTGTGCATGTGTTTGGAGAATGGTCCAAAATCTGAACTATCTGAAGCAGAAGGACATTTGTTGTTGAGTAGTGGGAGCCGAAACTGGAAAAGTTAAGTATGTGCCAGATGATGGAAGGTTTTCAAAATACCCAGCCTAGGTGTTTGGCAGCAACCAGGAGTCCCAGAAGATAACTGAAGAGTAAGAGAAACAAGCAGTGCAATGTTGTAGAAAAATTAACCCTGTGGTCATGGGCAAGATGGTCTGGATGGCAGTAAGGGGTAGTAGGGGAGCAGCGGTGTTTCAATCCAGACAGAGGGTGAAGGGAAGAGGCTTTAGTGTGGTAGGAGACATGGTGATGGAATCTAACAATACTTGTGGTGAAGGGGAAAGGGGAGATTTCAAAATAACACAGACATGTGAACTTGAGCAAACAAGAGAAGAGAATCTACATGGCTCATGGAGGGTTTGATTGTTCATATACCGGAGGGAAGCACATGGTCTAACCTGAGCTATTTTTGATTCTCAGGGGTAAATTTACAGCCATGAAGACAATGCTACTCAGAAATCAATTCATCAGGAAACATGGCTTTCACCCAGAGCCAAATGCTGTACTCAGTTATCTACACACTGTTCCACGGACTCCAAAAGAAATTACATGCCTAGAACTAATGGCAGACTTTGGCCTTACACATACATTTGTAAGCCAACAATGTGACCCTTCCTGAGATAAAAACAAGAAAAATGTAAAGCATTTAGTTCTGACTTTTCAAAACTTTTTCAAGATGAAGATACTTCATCTCCACTAAAGTACCAGGAGTTTCATTCTCTGATACCAAGGTTACCAAAGTGCATTTTGCACTATACGTGTATACATTCATTACATATGATTAGCTTCATTTACTTCATAAACTAATTGTGCAATCAGAATTAGGAAGCACTGTACATACTGAAATGTATGTATTATTTCCATTTCCTGCACATTCTATATATAAGCTTTAATTAATTTTTCTTAAAATAGAAACATTTACTGGAAGGGTTGATACATTCTTATTTGTCAACAAACCACCTGTTCTAAATTGGTCTTGGGTAAATTCTTTCTTTAAGTTGATAAAATAGACTCAAATAATTCCCTTTAAAATGTACATCTGTATCTTCTTTTATATTATCCTTAGATTAGAATATTCATTCAAATTATCGTGTTCATTTAAAGGAACAAATTTATGCAAATCTAGCCCAACTATAGACACCAGGTATCAGTAACCATATCCTAACATTCAGCCACAACTTTTGTCAGAATCAATGTGAAATCGACCACTCTAAGCAATTCTGATAAAACTGCATGGCAACTCATGGGAGGGGAGATAATATACCAACAAATAAAAGGAGGATTTCGTTCACACTATCGTAAACACTCATATACACGTATATACAACTTTAGAAAGAAGTTTTTTCTAATAGATTCTATTTCAGTTTTAAAAAGCAGCATCTGTTTTATCTATACAGAAGCAGTTAGTCAGTTTATTTTTTTCTAAATCACAAAATAACATTCTCCTGAGTAGTTTCTATTCAACAACTGCAAAAGTAGTGATTTAATAGCAGCCGTATTTTGTGCCCAGTCAGAAGCACTTGGGGTGACTATAACGTAACCAGGTCAGAACCAGCACAAGGTGTACCAGCGTAATCAGAGAAGCAGGCAAAGGGAGAAGCAGAATGAAGCAAGTCTTAAGTACAGCAACACAAACACCATGCAGGACTTTCCTTTCCACACAAGCTGCTCAGCTGGTTTCAGTAAATGAACGTTATTTTGCTCCTAGGGAAAAGATCTCTTCCATTGTTTAGCCATCTTAATTGTGAAAGGAGCTGTGACATTGTCCTTTGCCATACATTTCTGTTACCTGCTCAAGAACGATAACTTGGCAGAAGTATTTTGATGGCTATTAAAACATCGTAACAACCTTTGTGCTTAAAAAGGAATTGGTGTAATTCTGAGAGAGATGATGCTACTGATTCTTTCAAAATAATCTACAATGATTATGATAATTCCTTAAATGTGTTATCACACAGTGGAGACAGTAAGAATCAAAGGAACCCGACAACACAGAATCTGAGAGAACACTCCTCTGACAGAAGCAGAAATTTAAGAGAGTCAATAGCTGTTTATTTTGGTCTTACCTGACGGCAGCTTGTTTAACCAAGGGTATGTCCTTTATGGAGGTAGTTTATCCTTTGAAGAACCCAGTGGCTTGTCCCACAGCCCCAGAGAGACTGGAGTCTTGGAAAACTATCCAGCCCAAAAGAATACAGAGGAAAAAGCTTTTCCCACTTTCTTTCCTAGGACTAGCCAACAGCTGAAGTCATGCAGGAAACTGAGTAGAGGGAAGGGGAAAGCAGCTTCTTCTCCCTGAAATCCCGATCAGCAGAAATTGGAGGCTGGTGTCTATCTCCCACCCAGACTTTTGTTTAAAAGTTTTTTCAACTGTTGCTAGGTGTTGTTGGGTTCTGAGATTAGGTTTCTCTTCTTCTGCTCCCTTCACAACACTGTCGGAGCAATGACTTTGTTGAGGAGCTGAGCTCGCGCGTGCTATATTTAACCAGTGTTCTCAGCAAGTCAAGCCTGTCAACAGCTGAGAAGTTTGGAGCCGGCTTCACTCAGTTCCTCGGCAGCTGGGTTATCAGTGGATATAGCTCTGCTCACCCTGTAAAAGATTGCAGGGAAACCGGCAGGTCCTTTTAAGGACACAGAGGTAATTACTGCTTGAAGCTCTTAAACACAGATTGTGATTTGGGACTTTAAATCTGAAGAAGAAATAGCAGTTGTCTGGAGCAGAGCAATTTACCAATGCAATATTTTTCTCAATTAGGCATTCTCAGATAAATGTTCTTAAATTTAAAACAGCCTTTTAAAAATGTGCCACAACTGTTGGGAAAATTCACAG
Source organism: Mirounga leonina (assembly GCF_011800145.1). NCBI lineage: Eukaryota > Metazoa > Chordata > Mammalia > Carnivora > Phocidae > Mirounga > Mirounga leonina. Next base: position 35,574,237 of record NW_023270807.1, read on the forward strand.
AAAGAGATCATTCCAGACGGCTTTTTACATTGGTGTGTTACTTTCATACCCTATCATATCAGACTTGATCAGCTTGTATACCTGAATGTTATTAAAATCAGGTGAACATAAAGGAGTATCTGTAATAGTATGTTTTTGAATGGAGTAAGGTTAAGAAGGAAAATCTTAGCATTCTCACTCAGGTCATTCATTCAAAGTAAGAAGTGGAGAACACTCCAGGAAAACCAGGACTTGAAAAACCTCCGGTTGTCAACAGCCTCGTCTCATCATTAACTCTCCAGGCTCCAAAACCAGCGAAGAGTCACTTCTACCCTGAACTGTCACATGAAGACTGTTTCAAGATATTTTATTTGCTTTATTTTATATGATAAAATAGTATGAATCTGCCAAGATTAAGACTCATGGGGAAAAAGTGTGTTTAACTAGTTTGGGGGACTATCTTATTACGTATGTGAAATTAACAGTAAGAAGAACTGAGAGAGATCCCTTTAGCCACAGGTAAAGTAGGAACGGACACACACACACACACACATACACACACCATTATTAGTTAACACACTAGAATATTGCCCTGATAAAAACGTCACCAACACCATTATAAAGGTTGACCCCCTTCCCGAGATCAGTTTATCAGCCTAAGGATACCCTTTTTTTGACATGCAAACTGAAGTTAGACCAAGCAGACATGTAAAGGCATGGATTTAATCTTTTAAGCATTGCATATTTGTGAGAAGTGTCTTATGTACTAAAAAACCCTAATGTCTCTCTGGAAAAGGCTACCACTTTTCACAAGAGAGAGTGTGTATGTGTGTGTGCGTGCATGTGTGTGTCCTTCTTTTTAAAGAAATGACCCTCACCTCCAAGATTAGCTGACCCCCCACACACACCTCAACCCATTAGAAAACATCTCAGTTCTTTCCATCCCAGCCACCACACTAATTGCATTCCTCCTTTCCCCTTTATTTATTTACTACTATTAACATATAAAATTACATTTGTTCAGATTCTTAGTCTTCCTGGGTCTGGGCCAACCTTGATTTTTTAAAAAAGACTTCTATTAAGATGAAAGTGTTCTTATATGAAATGAACGGACTCATCTAGAACACTAATGGATCTTTTAGAAACAATCTATTCACAGTCCCTAAAAAGTGGGTTCTGATAGGAGGTGGAAGTGTGTGACTGGGTAAGGCCATAGTTCAGAACCAGGAGAACATTTCAAATATTACAAAGAGCTGGTGTGAGGAGAAATTATTGTTTGGAAAATGCACATGCCCCACACAACATGTCCCACATACAATAGCACCAGGTTGAGAACCATTTCACTAAAGAGGACCCCAGGAATGTATCATTTCACTCCTTCTGAAAGTTCGCTTTATAGATGTCTCCAATCCAAAATTAAGCAGAGAAGCTTGTAGCCCAAGTCAAGATGACTAAGGGGAAATAACCCACTTTGTCTTTATGGGCCTAGATAATTCCATCAGGAGCATGATAGTTATTTCTTCTCTAACCATCCAGACAATTAGAGTTTTCAGTGGTTTTTTTTTTTTTCCTTTAATGAAAACCTAGTCCTCCCACCATTGTTTTCTCTAACACTTGGCTTGGCGGTCCTTTGTTACTATTAATTTATTTTAAACAATGTGATGACAAGCAACAGCACACAGAGTATTTTATATAATTAGATACTGTTGCTACCTTCAAATTACGTTCTTTAATTATACCAAGCATATGTGCTTGTCTAACTCAGTATCCCACAATAATCAGTCTCTCTCTTTGTCCCCCCCACCCCCTCTCTCTCTCTCACATGCACACACACACACACACACATGCATTCTCTATCCCTCTTTATAAAGTGAATTTATTTTGAAAGCTTTCCCCCTGGGAATGATTATTCAGACAAAAGAATTTCCTACATAATCCACAGAGGAAGTAGTGCCATTAAGAGTTATTAGAAGTTTGTGTTTTGTATACAGTCAACAAGGAACTGATTTTTCAACACATATTGTTAATATATTACTGTTCAGCTGCATCCTTTTCCCACAGTCTTAAGTGTGAGCATTCTGAGAACATCTGATAAACTTAAAACTAAAGCTGAATTTCCCAACTTCAAGAATGAGTCATGATGAAACTTTTTAATAAGAAAATAGGTTAATAATGTCAATGAGAAAAAAGCAAATGATTTAAATAAGAGTGTTGGCACATTATCTCTATATCCGTTTCTAAAACACAAATTTTACCATATTGTTCATTTAAAGAGGCATGGGGGTTTTTTTTAAGTAAAAAATTAATCACTTTGACATTTGCTTCAAGATGAAGTTCAGGAGTGAGGGGTCATGAGGGGAATTTCCAAACAAACATCTCTGTTATTGTTTATTGCCTGGATCTGAGACTTAAATATAAGCTCCTGGGTAGTAGAGAATGTTTCCTGTTTGTTCCTTATTGAATAATCAAGCACCACAGTAAGTGTTCAATAAATAGGAATGATTGAATGAGCAAATGAATAATATAAAGATGAAAAAAACTTTACAGCATATTATCCAAAACTTACAGAAAATGCTTCTAGGCTTTCTGGACAGAGTTATGTCATTATTACTTACATATTACAAGTTTTGGAAAGAAATTCATTGATTGCAAATTAGTTATTTTGAATTTTGTTAAAATTTCAAAGGAAAGTTAATAGATTTTAGGATAATAATAAAAATACTTATGTAACACTATGTGCCAAGCACATTTCTAAAGCCTTAACATATATTCTCACAATAACCCAATGAGACAGGTATTATTATTATCCCCCATTTTACAGGCAAGAAAACTGAGACATAGAGATATTAAGTAACTTGATCAGGTTACATGCTAATAAGTAGCAGAATCAGATTTGGACTAGAGAGTCTGGTTCCAAAAATTTGTGTTCCTAACCACATTAACTGCTTCCTTACACTTAATAGTCTCAGTATCTTGTTCTTGACAGTCACTGAGAGTCAAAAGATATACACTCTGCTATACCTGAATAAATATGCTTCTGACCAAAAAAATACATTTAAAATTCTACAGCTCTGAGGCAGATAGAAAAAAAAATGGCATAACTACATGATCAGCATAGTAAAATAAAAGCTCATTGGAACTGAAGTCCTGTTGAATACCAGAGAAGAGAAAATTGGACTGGAAAGAAGATAATTGCTTTGAGAAAAAAAAAAAAAAGTGTCTATTTTTAAGCAAAGGATATGAGCTGTTCAGTATTCTCTCTAAAACAAACAATGCATGATGTTCTATGATGAATGAGTTCAGTGCCTAATGAAATTCTAAAATTACATTCTAAAAATATAATTTTGGTCTATGATTTGATAAGCAATTTTTAAATGTTTACGAGCTACGCATTCACAACCAAAACTTCTCAAAGATGTAACCAACAACAAGAAAAAACATAAGATAATATGGGGGTGGTGGGAGAAATCATTATACATTAACTAATGCTTTGATATCAGAATGATATTGTGTTACAGTTGCTATAGTCAGGTTTTACAATTTGAAAATACTTGCATTTTTTATTAATCTAGACATATTTCTATTTAGATCTTACAAAACTTTAAAAGAGGGGTGCCTGGGTGGCTCAGTCATTAAGCGTCTGCCTTCTGCTCAGGTCACAATCCCAGGGTCCTGGGATCGAGCCCGGCATCGGGCTCTCTGCTCTGCAGGAAGCCTGCTTCTCCCTCTCCCACTCCCCCTGCTTGTGTTCCCTCTCTCACTGTGTCTCTCTGTCAAATAAATAAAATATTTTTTAAAAAAATTTAAAAGAAATAGTGCTAATCCTTTGTAATAACTATACACATTCATAGTAAAATAAGTACTTTTTCCTTTCACTAGTAAAACATACATTATGTCAAAACATATATTATGTCATTCATATATTTGTTCATAAAATATTCAATTAAATCATCTTTTCCCAACAGCTTCAGAGAAAAGAGAGCCAAGAATAGATTTTTAGAAAGTTATAAGATAATATTTTTCCATTTACTTGAGCAAAGTAAGCATTTACATGCTTAGACCTTAAAATCCCTACTTCCCTGCTTGAAATTGGGTAAATAGAACTTAACTCTGAAAGTTATTATAGGATCATATTCTATCAAAATCACATGCATCCTTCTTTGCAATAGAGTCAACTAACATTCTCTTGAGTATATTTCCTTCTTCCTTTCCTATTCCAGAGTCATTCCCCTCTCTTGTTCAATGCTCTAATTCTTAGTTGTAATGGATGACTCAACAATTTTCTATGAGGGGATGGGACATTTACTCTCTAAGAAACAGACACAGAATTGGGAAACCAGTGATTAGGCACAGAACCATGCAAAATAATGCACTTTTCTCCATGGAGCTTATGGGTGTGTATATATACACTATATAGATAATTACAGTTAACTCTGATAAACAGGCTGCCTTGGAAACACTGTGGTTAAGACCTCTGATTCTGGAGTCAGGCAAAGCTAGTTTGAATTCAGACTCCATTACTTATTACCAGTGGGAACTTAGCAAATTACTTTATTTCACCTAAGACTACTTTACCTCTTTTTTAAGATTAGTAAAAGAGTTTAAGACTATTTATAATAGCCAAACACTTGAAACTCTGAGTGCTTCCTACAATTAAATGGGTGCATTGTAGTGTAGTCCGACAATGGTATGCTATATACAGCAATAAGAACGAACAATCTATAACTGAATGTAACAATATGGATAAATCTCTCAAACAAAATGTTAAATGAAAGAAGCCAGAACCAAAACAGTACACTGACAATTCCATGTACACCAAGTTCAAAAACAAGCAAAAATATTTTTGGTTTTGGAAGTCAGAATAGCAGTTATCCTTAGAAGGTGGGGACACAACTGGAAATGGGCACAAGAAAGGCTTCAGTGGTATTGGTAATATTCTATTTCTTGCTGGTTATGCCAATGTGTTCAATTTGCAAAAATTAATCAAGCTGTATACTTGTGATTTTTTTAATGTATTACTCAGGTATTTTTGTCTGTTATAATCTAATAAAAAGTTTAAAAATTAAAAGTAATTTAAAGGTAAGCATCCTTACCTTCTGAAATATTTACAGGTGAAATAACATAGTGTCTTGGATTTACTTGAAAACAACCCAGTGTCAGGAAAGAAAGAGATGTTGGACAAGAGAATAATGAAACAAGATTGGTCAAAAGTTGACAGCAATTGAAGCTGGGTAATAGGTGATATTTATACTACTCTCCCTGCTTTCATACAAATTACTTTTATACCATTTCTTTAAAATAGCGCTTACTATGTTAGTTATTATTTTAATTATGAATATTAATGTAACTGTCACCTTAAAGTATCTATACAAACTGAACTCTTTGAATCCAATCAAGTCTTTACATGGAAAACACATGGAATTCCACTGATGTCATGAGATAATCAAGAAGACAATTGGCTTTATAATATTAACACATACTATTAGCAACTGAGATCAAAAGTTGAATAAGAAAAAAGGTAAGGAAACTAGAAAGGACTGCCTGAAGCAAATTAGTCCTAAACCCACTGGGGGAACAAGCTTCATTCTTGCTTTTATCAACAAAGCTCATTAACATATTGTTCTGCCTATGTGATAATGAAAGGGAAAAATATCAGGAAACCAAGATGTCTAGGCAGCAAAAGCTGTGGGCCAACAACTAACAAATGGTTAGTAACAGGAAATGTCATCACAGGGGTTCAACACTCAGGGTGAAAAGTTCAGGGGGAGAAATTCAGAAATATTTGAATTTGGCAACCATTCTACAGCTGAGCAGACCTTGTGTGCTTAATATTTGTATTCTTCACTTCTTTCATCTGAAAATGGGTAATCATTCACCTCCTGGAACATTATGGTCAGGGACAGGAAAGTGTTTTGAAATGATGAAATATCTAAAAATTTTGTGTGTTGAAGCTTTCCTTTTGGTCACCTATCTTCAGGACTCTGAGGTAAGTTTAACCATATGATGAAAGGATGAAGAAAGTTCTTTAAAAAGCCTAGTGTTAAACAAGTATAAAAATGAATGTAGAAATGTAGAATTGGAATAGTTAGGTAGAGTGAGATAATAAAGTGAATGAAAATTAAAAAGCAGTAATTTTTTAAAAACAAATTGACCTCTTTAAGACAATTACAATTTCCTTGTTGATTCTTTAGCCATTAAAAATAACATTACAGAAGAATATTAAATTATTTAATGACTTGGAAAGAAAATCACTGAAAGTTAAGTGAAAACAGCAGGTAACAAAATAGCATTAATGAATTGGCATTATTTCATTGGGGGATAGATAAAAATAGATAGGATATAGGTATTTCCTCACATGCTATGCATATATATATTTCCATAGAAATACATAAATACATACATATGTGCATATTCATATAAATATATATTTATATCTGAAATATATAAACCATAATACTTACAATGGCTACCTTTCCGTATGTTTTCTAAATTTTTTTTTCTAAATTTTTTAAATTGACATTTTGTTTTTATAGTAGGAAAATAAGATTATTTAAAATCATTTTTCACTGGGGTGGTTGTCCAATATTTTACTGAGGTAGAAACATAAAGACCTGTGTTTGGCATGACTTTCCTTTCTTGTTATTATTCAGGATTTCAGTGAATTTGCCTCAAATAATGTAATAATTAAACAAATGAGCACAGTTGAATTTTGTCTGGTGTGAGTCTGGCATTCAGTTTCATTTATTGAATTCCTCTTAATATTTGATTATAAGAAAAAGAAAAAGGTCATCTTTTCGTGATTCTTCAAAATGAACTAGGGTTGCTTTGCTTTCCATGCTTTTTCTACTTTTTCATCCTTACAAATGCCTTAATTCTTCATAACATTACATCATTGCATTTGCTTCTGTAACTTTCTCCTGTGACATTTTCCCTCTGAGCCATAGATTGTGTTTGGGTTCTGCCTGGAAATTCTGCATGGTGCCAGGAGGAAATATTTTCACCTTTAAGGCTTACCTGAGGAAAGTTTCCAGCCATTGTGTTGCTGTTGACTTTAAGCGATAGGGCAGAGAAAAGAACTTTTTGCACTTCCCCAGCAATATCTGGAATATGACATCACTATCTGACTATGTCTTAGAGTAGAAAGAGCCCTGGGAAAAAGGAGACTTTGCTCTGACCTCAATTAGCGAGACAATTTTTTAAAAATGACTTCATCTCGCCGAGCCTATTTCTTCAATTGTCAAGTAGAGATAATGGAATTTAATCTACACACCCCGCCACCACTCTGGCCCCTCCCCCACTCCCACCACCACGGAGCTACCATCACATTAGGTAAGATGACGCGGAGGCAGTGCTGCAGGAGTGGGGATGGAACAGGAGAGAAAAGAGAAGGCAATAGCATTCTTGGGGTCCACTGCCATCAGTTTTCATTATCTAAAATTATTTTTATTGCTTAAAATTATTTGTTACCTAAAATGTCTTACTTTTGTAAAAATAACGTCTTATTCTTACAAAACATAATTTATTGCTTAGATTTTTATACATAATTCTGAACTGTTAAAAACACTGTAAGACATGAAAAAATAGGAAAACAGGAGTGTTTATCTTCAAAAGTGCTAATTAAATTCGTTGCAGCCTTGCTAAAGCGGAAAAAAGTTACGGTTCCAATTTTTGCCCATTTATGTCAACAAACAGTGTTCTAATCTTCTGGGTCTGTGTGTGCTTAGAAAGTCTGCCATCTGAAACGCAGGTGCATTTGAATGTCCATCTGACCGAAGGCATTTATCAGAAAATGAATACATGCATTATAGAAGTAATGGACTTAAGCTACACACCAAAACTATGAACCTCCAAATGTTTTCAGATTATAAATAAATAGATGAGAATGAGAGGACAGGCTTTGAGGAGGGAGTGGACAGTAAGTGGTGACAGGAGCATAATTCATCCTAGTGCTCAGTCAGACCTGCAAAACAAGAGGGCTGGTCTTTCTTGAGTTTCCTCAAGAAGGCATAAATCTTATGTTTGCCTTTGTGGGATTCAATCAAAATTTGCTATAGGATCTATGTAATGAATAAACGAGGAGCACTTACTCTGTGTAAGACACTCTGAAGCAATGGTTCTCAACTGAGACCACTTTTGTCCCCCAGGGGACATTGGGCAATGTCTGGAGACACTTTTGGTTGTCACAACTGAGGATTCTACTGACATCCAGTGGGTAGAGGCCAGGGATGCTGCTAAATATCCTACAATGCACAGGACAGCTGCCCCAAACAAAGAATTATTTGGCCATAGTGTCAATAGGGCCAAGGTTGAAAACCCTGCATGTACCAGAGGATTAAAAAGCAGTAACACAGACAATAACCACCCCCAAGAGCTTAGAGCAATGAAGATAAGGCAGATACACAGCAAAACAGACAAAGCAAGAAAAGCTGTAAGAAATATACAGAGAAAAAATGACTTGTAGCTTCAGAGATCAGGGAAAACTTTGAAAAATAATACTGTAAATATCCATCTTAACATTCCTAAAGTAACTTAATTTAAAGGTGCTATTATTTTTGTAATTCTTTTTTACATCAATAAAGATAAATTAACCACCAAATACTTATAGAAAACATCCTCTCTGTTCTTGAAACTGTTATTAAGTTCCCTGGAAAGACAAATCTGAGTAAAACAGAGCCACTATTCTCTGGAATTTAGAGTGGAGTTACACCTCCAATTCCACATTAACATTATCAAGATTCATTCCTTCAAACATGTCATGAGTACCAATTATGTACCAAACACTGTGTGACACAAACAGGCAAGATTTCTGCCCTTGTAGAACTGTTATTTGGGGGGTGCCTGGGTAGCTCAGATGGTTGGGCGTCTGCCTTCAGCTCAGGTCATGATCTCCAGGTCCTGGGATCAAGTCCCATGTCCGGCTCCCCATTTGGGGGAGGAAAAAAAAAATCAAACCAACAAATACATGATTTCGGTGTATGACTTCTGTTTTCAAAAATACTGCACTGTCTAGTCCAAAAATCCTGAAAGCCTCCCCACTACAAAACACCTAGAAATTTTCACTCAGATCTCACAAGCATGCTTTTTGAAATCTAACTGAGCATGCAAGAAGCTATGGAAAACCTCTAAGGGCCAAAAGCAAAGAAAGAACTAAAAACCAGAACAGTGAGTGTAAACTGACAGTGAGGTCCCTGGGGTCTGGGGAGCAGGAGGGCAATTAGTCTCAGAAACCACTAGATTTTAGTGACTAGGTAGGAATAGGACACAAAGCCTCAGGTCCCAGAGATTAGGATCTGGAACTGAGTCCCCTGAATAAAGGTAGGACTCTCAGAGTCAAAAAAAAAAAATTACAGGCATAGGAAAATAAGAAGGAAACTTATCCATCTTGGCCTGGCTCTAGATAAAGGAAAAAATAGCTTATGCTAAGAATGCATTACCACAAACCAGGTTTTAGTAGGCTTGATGAGCAAAGGTACATTACTCATGTTGTCTGAGAATCCCCAATCCAGGATGTTAATATAAGAAGACCTGGATTGGTAATCCCCACAGAATAGCTAACAGTTTATCCACACAGTCCACCCCTTGTGACCAGCTGTGTCTCTTCATAAAGCCCTCGGATTATACCTAGCATATAAAATTTAGTACATAATCTTTGTTTCGGGTACTGCCTTGTAGGTAACCAGATCCAAGTTAGGAACTCTTGTAAGAGAAGGCCTATTTGAGGAGCTGCTCTTCTAAACTGAGACCTGAAGGATAAGAAGCCTATACAAACTGTAAAGGGGAAGAGTAATCCAGTAGAGGGAATAGCATGTGCAAAGGCCCTCATGTGGAACAGGACACAGAACCTTCAAGAAACAAAAAAGTAGTGGTAGAGAGAAGTTTGGAGAGCTGCAAAGGAGCCCAGTCAGTTAGAGAGGTCTTAGGCCTGGAACCCATGCACACAGCTATGTGTGTTTTCTTAAGTTAGTTGCCAAAAGTTGAAAATAAGGAGATGTCACATAATAATTTCTGAATTTTCAAAAAATTCAAAAGATCTGTCAGCAGTGGGCTTGCATTCTTACATGGCAACCCTCAGCTGGATCTACCCCCTTGAGACAAGGCCTGTGACTTCATATTTACCACTGTCCCCACCCGGCCTTTTTCATTCATTTATTTTGCTGACTTGGCATCCATATAGCTCATAATTTGGGACTTCATAGGTTATGGTTTGAAAAAAGTTGGATTTTATTCTAAGATCTTTAAGTATTTTAAGCAAGGGAATGTTATGATCTGATTTATATATACTCCATTCACTATAAAACAAAACAAAACAAAATTGGAGAGAACCAAGAATGAAAAAGAGGATACAAATAAGGAGACCATTGCAGGAATCTGGGTGAAAGATCACGGTAGTTTGAAATGGAGTGTTAGCAATGGAAATGGAGAGAAGCAAATGGATTTAATGTGTGCTTGGAATCAGAAAACCCAATGTTTGCTGATAGATTAGATATTACAGGTGAGAGAGAGAATCAAAATGACTTGTGCCATATTATAAAGAGCTTGAGCCTTCTATGGTCAACCCCTAAAGGGACATTTACTGATAATCCTTGGTACATGGAGAACTTGTGCTGTGAAAGGTACAAATAAAAGAAACTCTGATGCCTGTAAGGAGCTTGAATTCTATTAGTAGAGGTAGGATTGATGCAAAGAAATACACTTATAAGTTATACAACTTATTAGATAGGTGTAACTATTAGAGTAATAATAACAATAGGTAACATTCATTGAGGGTATATTATATACCCAGTACATACATCTCATTTAATACCACCTAGAGTTAAGTGTAATTGTCATTTCCATTTTATACATGGAAAAATAAAAACTCAGGAAGTTAGGTAACAGATCATACAGCTTATAATTGGCAGAACTAACATTAGAGCCCAAGGCGGCTTACTCCACTGGTCCTTTGTTTAATGAGTGCCCTAGACTGCTTTTACGTACCTTTAGTGGGGCCACAGAGTTAACCTGCATGCTGCAACTTAGACATGCTCAGAAGAGTAATGTCACTCCTTCGACTCGACTGAGACTGCTCTGAGCTTTCTCACAAGCCTCTTTCAGCTGGAGAGAGGAGAGAGAATTGAACTTTCCTCAAGACTATTTAAAATTTAGCTCCATTCAGTATTTGAAACTGTCTCTTTGGGTAATGTTTTGGCCCCTCCAGAAAAGAAATGCAGATTGCTCAACCTTCCACCACATCTGTGTGCACCAGCACATATGCACGGACATACACCCCTCTGCTCCCCAAGATGGTGTTGGGGTGTGTGGACAGAGAACCACTGAAGTTCCCCAGTCTTGGGCTTGATGTCGGGGCCCATCTGGTTGCTGCTTGCTCTGCTAGCATTCATGACTAAACTCCTTTGCTGGAATCATCCTTGATCTTGGTCTCTTAGCTGACTAAAAACTCAATAGCATTCCCTAGTTAAGGGAGCTCCAGCTCAGCTCTCAGCAGTGCTGTTGAGCTCCCCACATCTGTGACATTTCCTACATCCAGCAACCTGGCGCAACAGCCCATCTCCTGACTCTGCTTCAGAACCACTCCTATCTCAGCAGGCTCCACAGCTAGGCTGACAATAAAATTTATCTTCCAAATCAAGACAGTTGTGGGAGTGACAAGAAGGTATATTATAACTACAGTGGAACATGGGGTGAATCAGGACAGTCTCAAACTAGGACATAGGGCAGGCCCTAGCTCTCAACCTAGCTGCTTTGCAAGTTCCCCTTCCAGAAGTTTCAATAACTCCTGCGTTGTATTTATGCTACACGGGATGGGGAGAGGTCCAGGAAAGCTAAACTTTGAGGGTTCTCCTAGCCACATTGCACAGTCAAGTTCAGACCATTGAGATTTAGTCCCATGGTAGTCCCAGCCCACAAGGCAATCTCTTTCAGATCCTAAATGGAAATGGCCTCCCACACAGCAATTTAACACATCTGCTCCTCTCCCGGGAAAGCCCAGAGAGGGAAATGGCTCAGATGCCATAGGGGAAGAGGTATCCTTCTCTTCAGTATGGGACAATTCTGTGACTGGAGTTTTCCAGACTTTCCCTTTGCTAGGTTAAATCTAAAGCTGAAGGAGAATGAAAACAAAACAAAACACAACAAAACAGAAGCCAAGAACAAACACCTCTCAACTCCACAAAGCCTTGCTTTCAACGTGATTATCTTGGTAAAGAAGTATAGTGTATGCCCTCTTATCCTCTACCTCTAAACCTCAAGACCAACCTTTGAAAGTAAAAGACTGCAGGGGCACCTGGGTGGTGCATTCAGTTAAGCCTCTGACACTTGGTTTTGGCTGAGGTCATGATCTCAGTGCCTTGGGATCGAGCACAGCGTCAGGCTCCACACTTGGCACCAGTCTGCCTGAGCTTCTCTCTCCCTCTCCTTCTTCCCCTCCCATTCGTGCTGTTTCTCTCTCTCTCTAGAATAAGTGAATACATTGGGGCGCCTGGGTGGCTCAGCTGGTTAAGCGACTGCCTTTGGCTCAGGTCATGATCCTGGAGTCCTGGGATCGAGTCCCGCGTTGGGCTCCCTGCTTAGCAGGGAGTCTGCTTCTCCCTCTGACCCTCCTCCCTCTCATGCTCTCTGTCTCTCATTCTCTCTCTCTCTCTCAAATAAATAAATAAAATCTTTAAAAAAAAAAATAGAATAAGTGAATACATTTTGAAAAGAAAAAAAATAAAAGTAAAAGACTGCAAATTAAAAATGATTTAAGAGAGGAGGTGGAAATAAAATGCATTGGTTTAATACTTGCAAAGAAAAAATAACTAACATATCGAAGGCTGTTCATTCTCAGTCTTTTCTGCCTATGGTGAAAGAAGGATTTAATGTCATTCCACATTAAGTTTCTTTTATTTTTTTTTTAAAGATTTTATTTATTTATTCATGAGAGACAGAGACAGAGAGAGAGAGGCAGAGGGAGAAGCAGGCTCCCCGCGGAGCAGGGAGCCCGATGCGGGACTCGATCCCAGGACCCTGGGATCATGACCTGAGCCGAAGGCAGATGCTTAACCATCTGAGCCACCCAGGCGCCCCACATTAAGTTTCTTAACACAGACTTGATAAGATGAATAAACAAATACCTTTTATAAGATACTCAGAATGAGTAGATCTTCAGAGGTCAAAGTTCAGCTACTTTTGGATCTTAGATCCTGTTCTGAATATTCTATGGTTTTGTGATTTTTATCTCTGAAAGGCCAAAAAGTATTATGTATCAGGTTTCCACTTAAGGCTTTGCTTACTCATTTAAGTGTCTCAAACCTAAACTGCAAGTCTTAATGTTTTAGAGTGGCATTAAATGGTTTTCCAATATTGATCAGGGATTATTGAGAGGTCCCCAAAGTTTGTGATGTTTCACAAGGGCATTCTAATGGGTTCATTTTTCTATTTATTCTATTCACTGCCAGGCAGCGACAACAGTTGCATCTCATGTATGTTGTTACTCTAGTTGATTTTGGATAACCCTAACTTAAAAACATTCTCTATACCAATGTGCAAGTTTCCAAACACAAGCGGAAAATTACACAAATGCTGAGTAATCAGGGTTATGGAAGGACCAAACAAGAAGAGGCCAGGTGGAGTTTGTCTAGAAAGGTTTTATAATGCCTTTATGATTAATAAACCTAAGGAAAACATCTGAAGCTTCTTTGAAATGTTAAGAATGAACTACTGGAGAACAACTGTGCTTTAAAGAGTAGTAAAGTATGTGAGGCAGTATCTCACCAGGGGGATAAAGGAATCCTATACCCCCAATAAATTACATAGAAAGGAGTAGAGGGTTGAGTTTGACAAGTTTAGAAGAGTTTCTGTTAACTCATCAACTCCAGCTACTCCCTTCAAACCCTAAACCCCTGGATATCCAAGGTAACTTCTTAGGAATTTGCACAACTAACTATTCCCAGAAATGCAGCTCCATATCACATAACCAGAATAAATGGAGCTTAACAAAAAGAAACTCTATGGAAATCTGGATAGTTCTGTAAAATTTCTTTAGATGCTTCATGTGAATGAAAAGGGGCTTATAAAGCCAACTAAAGGAAGAGACAGTCTGCTTTATAACTTATAACATTATCAATACACACTCACTGAGTATCAGCAGTGAGCAAGTCTTGCTCCTAGAAATAAAAAGTTATGTTTGTTCCTTTATGATATTTCATCTAATTAATGTGATAGATATACAATTAGAATACACACAATTATAATTAGAACAACATAAAACAGGATCAGGGCAAAGAATCCTAGATATTCTCCTCTAATGCAAGAGCTTATAAGGAAGAGAAACTTCTTTGGACGGATGTGAGCAAATCAGAGATGCAGACAGATAAATGAAGAGTACACTGCATCCATGAGGTGGAGATTAGCCAATTCTCAAATATTCGTGATTGTAAGGACATAAATTGTGTAGGTGATTGACTACGTTACTGAAATATACAAATGTGCAAAAATATGAGAGAGAGCAGGAATAGTTCTAGTTAAGTATGTGGTTGAGTAAAGAAGAGCGATGTGGTGAAATCCAAGCCTTTGTCATTGGCTTTGCGACTCAAATTCAGTAAAAGATACCAAATAGGCTGGCAGATTCATGTCCTTTCTCCTTCTGTGATTAGTGAGATTTACAAAAAGCTGAATCAGGCCTAAAATAGATACTATACTACCAAAATCTGACAGATAGTGCTGACTGTCCACCAAAAAACCCCATTCTCCCTTTTCCTATAATAACTGTGTTATAGCTGAGAACTGGTTATCCATTTAGCTGGTATTTCCCAAACTCCCTTGCTGTTAGATATGGCCTCCTGACCAAGCTCTCTCCATGTGAGCAAGAACATGGCATGCCACTTCTGAGTCTGGGCCCAAGACAATGGGCATACATTCCTCCCCACTCTTTCCCTCCCACTACTGGAACCTAGACCTGGCATATTCTAGTTTGACCACATAAACAAAGATTACATTGTGGGTCATGGAGCAACAAGATAAAAGAAACCTGAATCTCTGAATCTGAGTCCCACAGCTCTATTTCACTGAACTCTGAACTATTACCTGAGAAAGGAACTTCTCGTCTTTAAACCACTATATTTTGGGGGCGCCTGGGTGGCTCAGTCGTTAAGTGTCTGCCTTTGGCTCAGGTCACGATCCCAGGGTCCTGGGATCGAGCCCTGCATTGGGCTCCTTGCTCCGCAGGAAGCCTGCTTCTCCCTCACCCATTCCCCTTGCTTGTGTTCCTGCTCTCACTGTCTCTCTCTGTCAAATAAATAAATAAATAAATAAATAAATAAATAAATAAATAAATAAAATCTTTTTAAAAAATAAATAAATAAAAATAAACCACTATATTTTGGGTTCTCTTTTTTATAGCCACTTAGCCTTACACAGACTGTTTCAGAAAAGAAAGTATATTATGAAGGGAAGAGTATAGTATTCAGTGACAATATATTCTAATAGGAGGTAAATTTAATTTTTTTCCATAGCTATCTTTTGCTGAACCCTGGACTAACATTATACTAGTGTACAAGCCATATCGGTGCCCGTCCCATACATCTTGGACTTTTCAGCATGCTCTGGTGAAATTCCAAGTGCTAGTATCTGTATCCCTGCATCTCAGTGCTCTTCTTCCTGCTCTGTGCAGGTGCAAACTCAAGTGCTAAGGAGTTAACATCCTCAGGAGCAACCCTCAACCAATGACCTCCCAGGAGTTGGTATATTAATATCATAGCTCCCTCACCCCTTGGGTGGAATAATTCTAAAGTGTATGCTTTTGCATCAGTTTTCCGGAGTTCCTCTATAGGGTACCTAAGCTCCAGGTACCCTTTGTGGTAGCTGGCTTACCCCTGGACTCCTTATTGGTTGCCTTCCAGTCACTCAGTCACTTCCTCCACTTCCCTACCACATTCTCTGAACTTCCCAAATAAACTAATTTCACTCAAATCATTGCCTTGGAGTCTGCTTCTGAGAAAACACAAATTACGATAGCCAGCTACTTCATATTCACCATCTCAGACAAAACGATTCTCCAACCATAGTCTTTACTATTAGAGAGTATTATGTTATTTTTATGGATGAAGAAATCAAATTTGTGTGAGTTAAGTACCTTGACCAAGATCAGTGTCAGAATTAGAACTGAATTAGAACCCAGGACTATCTCACCTATAAGTTTTCACACCTTCCAATATACCAGACTCTACCAGAAGCAGAAGTTTTCTAATTGTCTACTGATACAAATTTTAGTAGATGATAATATTGGAAGTTTTATGATTGTATGATATATTTCAGGGAAATTAGACAAAATAGATTCTACATTAGTCTATAATATCTTGTGTTAAATAAAACACTTCTGATAACGCTTTTTGTTAAACAGACATCTTTTAGCCTGAACAGGAAAAAAAAAGCAGTTTTCAGCTACTTGCTAACACAAATTTATTTAGCCCCTTTTAAATTAGTCAAACCCTCACCAGAGCTACTTCACTTGAATAAATCTGCTTCTTAAAATGGTCTGTATAGATTCTTTCATTTAGGAACCTAGCTCTACTCACTTCCCTACCCAGACTTGCATAGAGAAAAGGATAGTAGGTGAATACACATCAAGACATAAATAATTCATAAGGCTGAGGGCTCAGGAATTTTTGTATTTGAACAATTAATCAATCTATGGAATTAATAGAATTTTGGTTTTGGAATTTCAGAAGAGAGTCAACAAGTAAAATTTAGAGATATTTGATGAGACAAAGTTAACCTTCCTATACTTTTCCTAATGCAAGTACTCATAAGACTAATTCTACAGGAAGCAGGCATATAGAGAGGATGGGCAAAAATCTGAGGAAATAATAGTTTCTTTATCCCGTATTGTATTAGCAATTTAATCTGTGTATTCTTTTAGATTTTAAGTTAATAGTCTGCCAGGAAAAACCCTGCGGAGTTGTCACGCACGGGCAATATACCAGATTTCTTTAATGTTGTATATTAGCATGGGAGTATTACAAGATCTTAGAGAAAAAAAGCTGTTTATTCTTCACCACCACTAGATATAATCTAAACATTACATTCCTGAAAAGATATGCAGTATCACTTACATTCACTCTAGGCAATTGCATTTCTCTCCTGGTCTTAGCTGAACTGTGCAACATGAGCATAAGCTTTGGTTATTTGAGGTAAACAAACTCTGTGGTCACGCCTGCTTCAACTGAAGCTAATGTCAATATGGACGGGCATGGAGGAGAATACTAAAAGCCCCCAAACACTGATTATCTTCAGAAAATGTAATGAGTCAGTTCCTACCCTTATTGATGTCAGATTTTTATAGGGCACATTACATCACATAAAGTCTGAAGAAGAATGGAAGCCAGAATAAACAGAGCTATGCATCAAAAAAGTCTTAAGTCTCACAGCAGACACAGTTCAGCTAACATAGTCGTATTCACAGAATTTTTATTCAGACAGACTATGGCAATAAAACAGAAATATGCACATTGGAACATATTTATCTACCTCATAAAAGTGCAAAAATTTTATATACAAATGTAAATAAAAGGACTTTGCCTGTCTCCAGAAACGTACATGCTTTTCATTTGCCCAATGGCTCACACATGAGATTGTATAAAGTTTAATTAAGTAATGAAATGTAGAAACATATATATACCAAATGTAATTCGTCTTAAGAGTCTCATGCTCTACCGACTGAGCTAGCCGGGCGCTTGTTGTAATTCATCTTAAAAGTATTTTTGCCTATTTAAACAAATACTTTCAACATTCTACAGCATATCCTCATTTTAAGCTCTGAAGAATTAAATATTGATTAATTGTTAAATATGATTTCATTGAGTGCCAGTAATGGGATAGTAGTACTATGATTATTACTGTTTTTTTTTTTAAGTTCTCATTTATTGGTGATACAAACAAGTATTTACAGGTGGAATCACAAGATCTGTTGGGTTTGCTTTACAAAACTTCAAATATTTGCAGGAAAAAAAGTTGGAGGGTATAGATGAAACAACAATGCAGAATGTTGATAAGTATTGAAGTTGGAAAATGACTATAAATGGGCTCATTGTATTATTTCTCTTCTGTTATATATGTTTTAAATTTCCATAAGACAAGAAAAATATTGCTAACTGAATAAAAGTCATGCAGTCTCTATTTAAAAGAGAAAATTAGGAGCAGTAACAGTGAGATACATCAATTTATATCAATAGAGATGATATAATTTTGACTTTATGCTTTACAATGACCATATCAGGTACTTTCTGTGATAGTATTAACTTAGCATGCATGCGAAAGGTTTTAATTACACATAGGAACTGTACATTTTTCTTAAATATGTTCAAAAGCTATCTTAAAGTATTTATAAAAAGTAAACTTCGGGAATAAAAACATGATCTTTTTAGAAAAGTAGAACAATCTCATGCTCATCACTGTCCATATTTTTGGAAGGGACTTGCAAAGTTAGACAGCCTCTGGGGTGAAAAGTCCTTTCCAGGGCGCCTGGGTGGCTCAGTTGGTTAAGCGACTGCCTTCGGCTCAGGTCATGGTCCCGGAGTCCTGGGATCGAGTCCCACATCGGGCTCCCGGCCCAGTGGGGAGCCTGCTTCTCCCTCTGACCCTCTCCCCTCTCATGCTGCTTCTCTCTCTCTCTCTCAAATAAATAAATAAATAAAATCTTTAAAAAAAAAAAAAGAAAAGTCCTTTCCAGAGAAATCCCAGATAGAGATGTACTTTAACAACACAGTAACCCTGTCTGCAATTCCTTTTTGCACAGAAGTTCTGGACATTTTTCTGACAGAAGATGTTTAGGCACTATTTGTTGGTATATATGTTCAAGCCAGATGGTCAATAATATATAACTTAATTACTAAATCATATCTCTTTTTGTTTGCCGCAAGCAAGAGAAATGAAAGTTATCATATTCATGGCAGGTAAGTAATAAAATTTTATGTTAGTTTAGATAGATTTTAATAATGGGGTTTGTGGTTCTACATTAGACCTCATTTACATATGAAGAAATAAGTTCTTAAAACCAATACATTTGTTTTTCAACAAAATCATTTGCTTCAGCATCATACACTACTCTGAATGCATTGTTCTTACATTGATGAGTGGTGCTTGAGTGCCACCTGGTGGCGCTCTTCCACCATCCAGCAGGATTTTCTCTGATCCTTTGCCTGAGAAAACCCTTGCACCAGTCTGGCACACCGAATGCCAAATTAAAAGAAGACATTATTTGCCAGACAGATAAATCGTCTACTCAAAGACTATAACACAGTAACATCTATAATTCATATTCATCTTCATACTAGTTCAAATCCTGTGTGTTCCACAAATCCAAATATTCCCAGCCTGAGAAACTCTTCTCATTTCCTACACATCCTTCACATTTTGTTATGTCCTCCCTGTTACTTATAGCTGCAGTCACAGTGGTCTCTAGATCAGTGGTTCTCAATCTTGAATGCCACTAGAATCACACTGAGAGTTAAAAAAAAATGATGGGGGCCCTAGCCTAGAGAATCTGATTTAATAGATCTGGAATGGGGCAATATGGATCAGTAAATTGTAAAAGCTGTCCAGGTGATTCCAATCTGAGCCAGGTTATTTTGTAATGGACTGTCTGTTCTTGAAAGGTGAGGACTATTTGTCCCTCATCTCTGAGATAGTACATTGTATTCGACATACTAAGAACTCAATATATGTGGCAAAGATGAAGCAACTCCAGAGTCTACATGTTCACTTTAATAAAAGGCAAGAACTGGTTCAACTGCAGCATCTTAGATTCACAAGCTCTGCTAAGAGTATGCCATTGTCCCATTCCCCAGAAGACTAAGGAGGGGTACAAACAGCTCCTTTTTCACTCAATTCCATGCAACTCAATAAAATAATTTAGTGTACAGGTATTTTTTAAGTAAAGAACTACATTGTGACAAATCCATACATATAAAATAACACATGCAGAAAGTCATGAGTTAGAAGATTATTTATAATAGAAAAATATTGGAAATAATCCAATGCTTATTTATAGGAGACTAGTTGAATAAATTATAGTATGGAGTGCCATGCTATATACATAAGAACATAAAAAAGAAAAGAATAAAAGAGATCTTTATGAATTAACATGGAATGAATTCCACTATATATTGTTAAGTAAACACACCAAAGTTTGAAAAGTCTATTATATACTACCTATTGTGTAAAAAGAAAGAGAAATACATGTTTGGTTTTTTTGCCAAAAAAGTAAAGGAGAATAAACAACAAAAAAATGAAGACATTTACCTTTAGAGGACAGGTAGGGATGGAATAGAAGGAATAAGGATGGAGTAACAATTCTGTGAGCATACCACCTTATATAGTTTCAACCTTTGAATCATATATATTTTTTAGATAATCAGAAAATAAATTAAAGGACATTAAAAAAAACACATTAAATTGAACACAAACACAAACAAGTGGACCTAAATGTACCAAATTATAACCAAACAGAAAAAAGAATTGATTCAAGTAACTTTTGAACACATTACTATACATCCTCAGTGGAATATATTCTATGGACAAAAGGAAAAATATTTACTTAGTATTGTACTCTTAGTAGTCATATTGTATTAAAACTCTGAAACTGTTCTATTGTAGGACAATGTAAATAAGTTAACATATTATTGTTACTATGATCCAAGATTTTCATTGTAAAAAAAATTTTATACATATATAACAAGCATATATATTAAACAAGAGCAAAATTAAACCCTGAAATGTTAAATTTGAGTTGTAATATTTTTTTAATTAATTTATTTTTTAGAGGGAGAGAGAGTGCACGCATGTGTGAGCAGTAGGGAGGGGCAGAGGGAGAGGGAGAGAAAGAATCTTAAACACCCTTCACGCCCAGCACAGAGCCCAAGGCCGGGTGGATCTCACAATCCTGAGATCACGACCTGAGTGGAAATCAAGAGTCAGACACTTAACCCATTGAGTCACCCAGGCGCCCCAGTGAATTGTAATATTTTTAAAACTAAATTAAAACAAAGCAATCTCTAACACATAAAAATAAAATTATATCCAATTGGAGCTACAATCACACAGAAAAGAACTTTTCCAAATAACTTTCTTTTTTTTAAGATTTTATTTATTTGACAGAGAGAAAGAATGTGCTCAGGCACACAAGCAGGGGGAGCGGCAGGCAGAGGGAGAGGGAGAAGCAGGCTCCCCGCTGAGCAGGGGGCCTGATGAGGGGCTCGATGAGGGGCTCGATCCCAGGACCCCGAGACCATGACCTGAGCTGAAGGCAGACGCTTAACCGACTGAGCCATCCAGGCCCCCCTCTAAGTAACTTTTAAAAAGAGCACCTGGCTGGCTCAGTCCGTTGAACCTCCCACTCTTGATTTCAGGATCTAAGGGTCCTGGGATTGAGTCCCAAGTTGGGCTCAGCGCTGGGCATGGAACCTGCTTGAGATTTTCCCTCTCCCTCTCCCTTTGCCCCACCCCCACACACATATAAGTGCTCTCTCTCTCTCAAATAAATAAGTCTTTTTTAAAAAATAAAAACAAAATATGATTGCATATCTCTACAGAGATACACCCTAAGGATGAAAAGAATTGAAAAAAAAAATTTTTTTAAACCATTTTCAGTAATCATATTGTGAACAATGGTGTTATTCTGAAATTGTTATTCAGGATAAAGCAAATGAGTAATTATGATATGCTAACTCTTTAATTCTTAGTGTCATTGAGAACCAGGATTCTTGACATGGAAGAAAAGAAATAAAAATATAAGAAGCTTTTTGTAAAAACCCTAAATTTGAATTGGCTGTATTATTCAGGATTACTATTTGATGCACTATCCAGTATAATTCAGAATATAATTCTTCTTAAAAAGAAATTCCTAGCTCTCTCCACTGAAAAGTCCTAGAAACAATAATTATCCCATTGGTAATGAGCACCCCTGAAGCCTAGACTATGTTAATGGAAGTATCATTTCACACTAAAAGAGAAGTGACTGGTTCCAGGTTTAGGGCAGAGAAAACATAAGGTG
The DNA here is from genome assembly GCF_011800145.1 of Mirounga leonina. Lineage (NCBI taxonomy): Eukaryota > Metazoa > Chordata > Mammalia > Carnivora > Phocidae > Mirounga > Mirounga leonina. The sequence continues at coordinate 35,596,243 of NW_023270807.1, forward strand.
AACCTCAAAGATCTTACACCACAAGGCAAGAAAATGCTCAAAGACTAGTGAAGTCATGTCTTGATTGGAAAAGGTTTCCACTAGCTAAATCTGGGATAATCTGAGCATCAAAGAAGATCACAAACAGTAAAGGATTAAAACATGTCAAATTAAAAATAGTTCCTGATGGCACACAAAAGAAAGAGAGAGATAAAAGAAGGGCAGGAGGTTGGTGGGAAGAAACTCTTCTTGATAGAGGAATGACAGCTAATAATTGTAAAAGGGCGAAAGAATTTCCTTAAGCGAATCATTTTGTCTTCCCCAGTGTAATAACTGATTTGGGCAAGAAGCATTAATGGATGATAAAACCATTGGTTAAAGGTTGATGGGAAACAGTATATTCACATGGTCTCTAAGTACCCCATAAAATGCCAACTAAATTCAAAGAGGAAAATATAACTTCAAATTGGAGCCAGGTGGCAGTCTGCCCTTAACTAAATGATTATATATTTTGCACCACCAATAGTAAGACAAACTGACTTACTGAGCTTCCTAATGTGAGGCAATAAGTATACTCAACTGTGATTCAGCCTCATCAGAAATATTTAATTTAAACCTAATCAAAAGGAAATCCTAAGGCAAATCCAGAATGTAAGATATTTGCAATGTCATGAAAAACCAAACAAGGTAGAGGGAATGTTCTATATTTAAAGAGACAGGGCAACAAAATATGTATGAACCTTGTTCATATCCAAAAAGCAAAAACAGCTAAAAAGTTATTTTGTGTACAGTTGGGGAAATTCTAATATGAGCTGTAAATTAGATGATATCATGAAAGTATTATTTTCTTAGGTATGTTAACAATGGTAGAAGAATGTTAGGAAATGCATGTTGATTGTCATGATGCCTTCAACTTATCCTCAAATGGTTCAGCAAAAAAGTGTGTGCATACATACATATATATTATTCATAGATAAAACATATATACTACATATATTTACATACATAATATGTTACATATATAATATAGAGATAGATACATATGCATTATGCTTGTCTTTCAGTTCTTCTAAGTTTTTAATTTTTCAAAACAAAGAGCTGGAAGACAAAAGAGCTATTTGCTAAGAATGTTATAAAAGTGAAAAATTGGGTGCACCTGGTCATTAAGCATCTGCCTTTGGCTCAGGTCATGATCCCAGCGTCCTGGGATCGAGCCCCACATCCAGCTCCCTGCTCCATGGGAAGCCTGCTTCTCCCCTTCCCACTCCCCCTGCTTGTGTTCCCTCTCTCGCTATGTCTCTGTCAAATAAATAAATAAAATCTTTAAAAAAAAAAAACCTGAAAAATTGTATAAGGCAAAAAAGAAGTCCACAAATATCAGGACTTTTAAAAGATGAGACATCGTTCTCTGTTGTGGCAATCAGGAAAGAATTCATAGAAGGAACTGCATTTTTAAATATAAAGGTTTTGAGTTAATAATGACCTTAGAAATATTCTAACTAAACTTCCTCAGTTTGTAGATAAGAAAACTGACACAGAGGGTGTGGCTTGTCCAGATTCAACAAATGTTTAGTACAAAGCTGTGAAATCTAAGGCACACAATCCATAGTGGTTTCCATTAATCCATTTATTGAGCAACTTCTACATGCCAAGCAGTCCTACTTCCCATTTGAAATGGACCAAGAAGGACATGTTAAATAAGGAAATGTATATAGAACTCCATCATCACAAATTTCAAAAATTTAAAATTGATTGGGCAAAGGAGAAGGTAGAACTGCTGGCTTTGAAGATAGAAGTGTTCATGAGACAAGGCATGAGGACAGCTGCAGAAGCTGGGAATTCTGTCAGCTGACAGCCAGCTAGGAATGGTGACAACTGGAGTCCACACCTGCAAGGAACTGAATTCTGTCAACAATCTAAATGAATAAGGAAAAGGATTCTCCCCTAGAGCCTCCAGATAGGAATGCAAACCTAACGACACCTTGATTTTAGCTCAGTGAGACTCACAGTGGACATCTGACCTACAGAACTGTAAGATAATAAATTTACGTTGTTTAAAAAAAAAATTGGTTGGGGGCGCCTGCCTAGCTCAGTTGGTTAAGCATCTGACTCTTGATTTCGGCTCAGGTTATGATCTCAGGGTCATGAGGTTGAGCCCCACATGGAGCCTGCTTAGATTCTCTCTCTCCCCCTCTCCCTCCCCTCCTCCCCTCCATGTGCTGGTGAGCTCTCTCACTTTCTTAAAAAAAAAAAAAAATTGGTTGGTCAAAAACAGGAACCAGGGATTTATTAGCTTGTATAACTGAAAAGAGCAGGTATGGAGACTGGTGACAGGTCTCAGGTAACACTGGAATAGAACTCAAATTATGTTTACTATTTCTCTTCATATTTTGGCTCTACCCCTCCTTGTATGAGGGTCTCAGTGTTTCTCTTTAGAGACAGAATTCCCTAATGTCACAGAGGATGGATACAGCCACAGAAACTCCAGAACTACTACTCAGTTCAGCAAATTCAGAGAAAACAGAGGACTTCCCCGTCAGTGTCCATATATATAATCACACAGAAGTTAACTGATTGTCCTAGATTGGACCATGTTAAAAAAAAAAAAAAAGAAAAAAATCCCTGGCCTGAGGGACAGAGCACTGTATTTGTCCAGATCTGGGTCACATGCAATCCCACAGTCCACTAGTAAGCTGACATGTAGCTAACAGCCCTACCACTCCTGCCTGCCCACCCCAGCCCTGCCAACCACATGGAATGAAAGAAGGGTAGATTCCCTAAGATGAAGGGTGAAAAGGAATGCCAGGTAGACAAAAACAAGAAGTAATAATACAGTGAGTAAGCAACAGGAACAAATTATAAAGGTAAAAATTCACACAAACTGTTATAGGAAGTAGCAAAAGCTCAATTCTGACAGGGTTCTAGGGAATAGTGAGAGAAAACGTCCTTGGGGTTGTATTGTGGAAGTTAGTGAAAGAGTGAAATGACAGGCAGAAGAAAGTGGTGCTTAATTAGGTAGACAGCGAAGAGCCACCGGCTTTAAAAAAAGAAACAAACAAACAAACAAACAAACAAACAATGGCATGATTTAATCTGGGATGTGGGAAGACTACCAGTCATCAGTGTGTAACAGTGTTTCTCAAAGTGTAGTCCTTGGCCCCCAATATCAGAAATCACCTGGGTACTTTGTTAAAAATGCAAAATCCTGGGTCCCACCCAAATTTACTAAATGAGAATCTCTAAAGTTGGGTCACAGGTAGCTGCATTAGAAATAAGCACCACAGGCATTATTTCTACATTCTAAAAGCTGAGAACAAATAGCATAGGATTTTAATAGGAAAAAGGTTTAACAGTATACTTTTCCAAAATGTTTTAGATAATTGAAAGCCTCCTACTTAATCCTTGATGCATTTTGTCTATTACTATCAGAGTGATGGGCCAATAATTTAGCTGCTCTCAGCCACAGCTACCCAGGCTGTAAAAAGTAAAATTTGGACTAATAATTAATCTCTTTTAACATTATGATATCATGATTTTTAAATCCTGTTTCTTGAAGTATTTCTACATCCATATCCAGTAAAGGGTTAATTCAACAGGCTTGGGTTGTTGCTCAGACACTGCACATTCCAAAGAAAGCACTGTCTCTTGATGCTCCTGGGAAATAACTTCTGCCTTGGGATATCCTGTCCGATAAGAGTGTTTTTATGTGCCTCAGGCTTTGGGCCATGCTGCAGCAGTTTGACCTTTACGGGTCTGGGTCCGCACATAAAAATACTGATTCCCAACTGACTGATCCCCAACAAAAATACTGGATACCAAGGCTCAAGATAGTTTCTCTGGTTCACTACTTCGCACATGTTGTCACACATCATTGATGGGAGAAAAAGACATTCACCTACAATGACACCGAGAGGCAACACCTGGAAGCTTGATCCTGGTTTCACCTGGACTTTAGCCATGTGTATTTTCCCAGTGCTGATTTCAGTCTTCATCCTTTCACTGTAATAAACCATAGCCATGAATACAACAGCTTTTTTGAGTTCTGTGTGCCCTTCTAGTAAATCATCAACCCTGAGGTTGGTCTTGGGGACCCTTGACACAATCATAACTTCAACATTATACTTTCATATTGTGATTTCCAATTCAATTAAGCTTAAATATTGCTTAAATAAAATATTTTGTACTGATTTTTCATTCTGCTGCCCTTTGACCCCGTATCTATTAGAAATTTATCTTAAAGAAATCATAATGAAATAGGACAGCCCTATTTCAATGTAAAAGTTTATTATAGTATAGTAGAAAATTGAAAACAACCTAAATTTTAAACAATACAGGTATGGTTTAATGAATGATAATAGGTCCATTTGGTGGAATAGTTATTAAAATGCTAAATTAAAGAACAAACTGTATCCAAACCACGTGTGCATATAGACAAAGACTAAAGGAGAACATAGATAAATAGGAGATGAATTTTGTAGTATTCAGACACTTTTAAATGTTTATTTTTACTATTACTATTTTATTATTACTATTATTAAAATTGTTTTTATAATAAGTAACTATTTTTAAGAGCCAAATTGTAAATTTAATTCTTTGGCTTATGGTACTAATTCAATATTTTTAATATAAACTACTAAAATTCAAGATCACTGACATATAAACCATCCATTAACTAAAACAGATATTCTAGGTTCTATGTTGAATCCAGTTCCCAGCACAGGATTAGGAAATAAGAGAGCGGAGCAATGTGTAGTAAGAAGGGATTGGACACTTGGGTGACACTCATGTCGTTGAGCCCCAGCTTTCCTTGCTACTAGCTGTGAGGTCATAAGCAGTCTCCTTCACCTTGCAGAAACTGAGTTTCCTTATTTGTTAAGTGGGAATAACGATAATAAATGCTTTATACAGTTACTGCCACAATAAATGAGTAAAACACTTAATGCAGTGCCTGCATAAGAAAAAGCTAAATAAATTTTCAGTCTCTGCTCTCTCCCTCAATTCTACTCTCAAAGATTGCAGATGTTAATTTACATATTTTTAAATGCTTTTCTCCTGTGACACCTACTTTCGATGTCATATTCATTATGAAGTAATGTAGTCTCATGACATAAATAATAATGACCCAATAGATATGAAATCTTAATTTTTCGGTGATTGGCTTAAGGGTTGGTAAGTACATACATTACTTTTTTTTTTCACTTAGCTAAGTCATAAACCCAATTTTGAAAATCAAACAATCTCATCTGAACCTGTTACTAATTTTCAAATCCAAAATAAAGCAATGTTAGCACAAAAAATATTTATCAGAGGCCATTAATGAACCAAAAACAACAAAAATAGAAAAATAATAGAATAAAATAATAGGTAGAAATCTTACCACAGCCACTGTCACTGCTTTCCAAAAGCTTCTGGGCATTGTATTTTACTAAGGAATTTAAAGATGGAAAATTTTAGAAATTGTTTCTCTATTTTTAAGTGCACAACAGAAAATTGTGTTCAAATTGTCTTTCCCTGGTTAGTTCAAAAGCAAAATAAAATGATAGTGCCCAAATATTTTCATCCAGTTTGCAATGTTTCATTGTACATCCAGCCTATCTGATATGTTACTTTAATTATGTTTTTGTGTGGGAAGTATTGTCTTATACCAAAGCATGCGCTTTATTTGGTCAAACAGGAGATTCAGAGAAAAACAAGTAAGACAATTTTCATTTTCTTACTAGTGGGAGTCAAGTCTGCATTGAAGAAATATTTGTCATGCTCACCACATTTTTGTTACATACTTGTCTCACAAAGCCAGTGTACAACTTTGAAGAAAGAAGAATGGCTGCTATGTATAATGCTGGAGAAATACTCTCTGCCGCCCATCTTCCCTCCTACAGGATAGCCAGGCCAATCTTTCCAAAACATAACTTTCAATTCTGGATCTTGCTCAAAATTTCCTAAAGTCTTCCTTTTGTCTCTTGCTTGACAACCAGACTGTCCAGCCCACCTTCAGTGATTACTCTCACCAAAAGCACCCCAATAACAAGTAGTCCACCTCTATACTTTTCTCATCCTGTTACAACTGGTTAGAATCACTTTTATCTAAATCCTAATCATCCCTCAAGACCCAGCTCAAGCCCTCTCTCATTTATAAGACCTTTTCCAGTACTCATGGTCCACACATTAGCTCTCTCTGAATATCCATAGCAGCTTTTGTCTAAACTTTCCTTTTGGCATTTAATAAAATACTCTCTTGTACCCTTGCCATGTCTTTTTGATGATCCATCTTCTACTCCAGTTGCTGGAAAATCGTAACTGTATACCATAAAAGCAAAAATGATTATTATATCTGTGGCAGATTGTATTATTGTTTGCAATTATTCCTCCCTCCTTTATGAATAAAATGTTTCCCCATCCCCTCTTACCCCCATGGACTTTGAGCTTGGACATCTGACTTGCTTTAGCCAATGGAATATTTGCTATGTCTCTCTTCCAAACAGAAGCTTTTAAAGGAATTGCAAGATTCCAAAAGCCTCCTATCTCCTGTGCCCTCTAACATCAGAAAAGCATGTTGTGCATAAGATTTTCCTTTAGTTTAACCCCCAAAATAAGGCGATATGTGGAGGAAATTCAGCCTGCAGTCTGGAGAACAATCACAACATCCGACCAGTAGCTGACGATATGAATGTGAATAAGAAATAGATATTTATTATTGTGAACTGTTGGGAATTTGAGATTGTTTATCACATAGTGAAAGCTAACTAATATAATAACTAATATTTTGTTGGTATGTTCTATATCCACAATATCTCATCTAACCAACACAATAATCCTATGTGTTAACATACTTTAGTATACCCATTTTACATAAGAGAAAACAAGGACAAGAGAGGTAAAGTAACGAATCCAAAACACACAGTGCTGTAAAATTTTAGTATCTGACACATCTAGCTTTGAAGTTAGATTCTGCCACTTATTGAATATCTTATAGGCATAATACAATCTCACTAGAATTCAGTCATATATAGACTAGAGATAATGCTTAAGTTCTTCTCACTGTACTTCTAAGGGCTGTTGGGAGGATTAAATTAAATAATGTGAATGACCAAATAATTTAATAAATAAGTGAATCTTAATTTATGTCACCTCTGCATTAGGCCCTGAGAGAAAAACTTGGTATAGGTAGTTTAGGAAGCATGTGTGAAAAAGTGGGGAAAATGAGATGGAGAAAGAAAAATCAATAAAATGTTTAGTTTACTATTTGGGGAATTGGACTCAATCCCACTAAGATAGGTATATGTGGAATATGTCTCAGATGGCTAAGTAAGTGCCTATCAGGCCCAATCCTTTCATAAATAACAACAACAAACCTCAGACCCCCCCCCCCCCCCAAAAAAAAGCAAAAACAGGAAAGTGAAGTCACTGGAAAGTGAACAAAAAAAAAGTGAACAAGTGGATTCTGGAAGAATCAAAACTTGGAAGGATCAAAACAGATGAGTTTCCCATCACTACAGATTTTACCCTGAGGACAGGCTGAAGTTAGCACTACACAGTGTGTCTAAACTCTAATGCAAAACAGTCTTTCTGGCCTGAAGAATCAGAGGATGGAATTTAGAGCAGCCACAGATCCTGGAAGGTTGGGAGGATGGGTGCTGAAAAAGAAGTAAACCAGAAAGGAAGAGCCCTGAATTCTGTTTATAAATTCGGTTCCAGTCTCTGAACCATACATGAATGGGGCAGACTCCAGAACCTCAGCTAAGGACAAAAGGAATGAACAAAGATGAGCTGCTGCCCAAGAAAAAGCATTTAATTTGAGTTTGACCAAGTTAATTTTCCACTTAAAAATATAATGAACAATCTTTGGAGAAATATAGAGTCTCACTATGTAACATTCTACAATGTCCAAGATAAAATACAAAATTGCTCAGTTTATGAAGAATCAGGAAGTGTGACCCATTTTCAAGAGACAAGACCATTAATCAAGACCAATCTCAAAATCATCTAGATGTTCAAATTAGCAGACATGAATTTTAAAGCAGATTTTATAATTCTGTTCATTGAAATCAAAGGAAATATTCTTGTATTAATAAAAACATAAGAATCTCAGCATAAAAAAATAGAAACTATTAAAAAAAAAGAACCAGAAGGAAAATCATGAACTAACAAAAATGCAATTTTGAAAATAAAACCTCAATGGTGTGCTTAACATCAAATTGGATATGATAGAAGAAAGAATAAGTGAACTTGAAGATAGGTCAGTAGAAATTATCCAATCTGAAGGACAAAGATTTTATTGTTGTTTTATATTATCAAGTCTTTAAAAACTTTAGAACAATAACAGAAGTCTAACATACATGTGTCAGAGTCCCCAGAGGAAAGCATAGAAAGAGAGAGGGAGAAAAAATATTTGAAATGTAATGGCCAAAAGCTTCCAAATCTGGTGAAAGACAAAAATTTACAGATTCAAGATGCTCAAAAGGAGAAATACAAAGAAAACCACACCCGGACCCATCATAGGCAAACTGCTAAAAAGCAACAATAAAGAGAACATCTTTAAAGCAGTCAGAGAAAAATGATACATTGCAATACAGGCAAACTATGTGACTATGAACTGACTTCTCATCAGAAGCTGTAGACATCAGAAGACAGCAAAACAATGTTTAAAGTGCTGAAAGAAAAAAATACACTGTCAATTCGTAATTCTATTTCCAATGAAAATGTGTTTCAAGTATAAAGTTAAAAATAAAATAAGGATATTTTTATGCAACAGAAAACCAAAAGAACTACAAGAAATGTAAAAACCAAAAATTCCATGGGCTGAAAAAAGTGAAACCAAGTGGAAACTCCAATCTTCAGAAAGAAATAAAGAGCTTTGGAAATGATTATTATGGATAAATATAGAAGACTCTTATTCTTCTTTTAAAAACTATGACTATTTAAAGCAAATATAATATTGTCTCATGCAGTTTATAATATATGTAGATGTTAGCCATATGACATCTATAGCATAAAGGATGGAAAAGGAAGTAGTTAATTGATCTATAAAATTGTTTGGTATGGTTTTACATTTTTATGTCAAGGAGCATTATATATATATAAAGCAAAGAGGTCTAGCTAAAAAGTCAATAGATAAATAAAATAAAATTTTTTAAAAGATTCAAATAATCAAAAAGAAGGCAGACAAAGAAGAACAGAGGAATAATGGAGGACACAATGGAAAATAAATAATAAAATAGCAACTCTACGTCCAACCACATGAATAATTACATTAAATGTTAATGAACTACTGGGGTGCCTGGTGGCTCAGTCAGTTAAGTGTCTGACTCTTGATCTCAGCTCAGGTCTTGATCTCAGGGTTGTGACTTCAAGCCCCACATTGGGCTCCATGCTGGGTTTGAGCCTACTTTAAAAAAATGTTAATGAACTAAATACTCCAATTAAAAGGCACAGATTGTTAGAATGAACAAAAAAGTAAGACCCAACAATATGCTGTCTACAAGAGATGCACTTTAAATATGAAGGCACAGGTTGAAAGGAAATGGAAGGAAAAGACATGCCATGCAAATAATAATCATGAGAAGACTGGAGTGGCTGTATTAATATCAGACAAGATAGACTTCAAAAAGCATCCGACCAGAGAACAAAGAAGCTATTGTAGTGGACACTTTGGTACCCCCTTGTCTCTCTTCTCATTTCAGCTTCAGCCATGATAGAAACTTCTGTGCATGCTGAATCCACCCCACCCCACGCACTGGTGCCATGATTCCCTACTTTTCTACTCACTGCTTTCTAAAGCTTGAGAAGTTTGAGCAAACCCCACACAGGCCCAGGCCAAAAGTACAGGGGGATTAATGTCCCTGGTGACAACATTCAACAAACTAGAAATGAGGATAGCAGATCATTATAGATATTACAAACCTCCAGTCCCCCAACCTTCTATCTACTTAGACACAGGTCAAGCCTTCCCATCTACTCTAAAGAAGTTCCCAAGTCTTCTACACTTTCTGGCTGGAGTGCCAAGAGGTGGCAAAATGTGGGTACTGATTCAGCTCCACTTTTTTTCTATTCTTCCTTTTTTTTTTTTCCAAAAGTAATACAAGTTTAAATTCATCAACTCTTTATTCTTCTAAGGATCACTTCCACAAACGATAGCAATCTCTTTTCAGATTCTGCCACCTTTGAGCTTCTTGTACATTTTGTGCTAGCTGCCAAAGTTTCTGTCCTCCTCTTCATCAGAATCAGCTTTGAGTACAAAGGCTCTACTCAGTTTACTTTGATTTTATTACCTTTTGATTAATACCCCCAACCAAAAGGCCCAAAGAAGTATAACATCAGCTTTCATTCCCTCTTTAGCATTAAACTTTATGTTGTATAGGATCTGGAGAATGACCATGAGCATAAACAGTACAGGAATTTGTAATGTTTTCTTGACCAGGAGCCAACATTAATCTATTCAAGAATCTCTTCCACCCACCCCGAAAATGTTCTGCACTCCTTTTATTTAGTTAAAATCCCTCTGTAAGGAAACATTCCTGCTTCAAAAGTGCTAATCTCCCTCTTTAGCTAGAAAAATGTAAACAATCTCTTACCAAACATTTTCTTGCATCTTACATTTTCTGGACTATTGCCTAATCCATCAAATGTGTGAGTATGTAAGCTTGTCTAGAATGACATGCCTGTGCTAGCAGCCACTAGATCAACTCAAGGTCCCAAAGAAGTTCCTAGTGAGAATATTCCATCTGCTAACTTAAACAGGCAAACTGCACCTCACTCCAAATTAACACCAGCATGTTTTTACCTCATGTCTCAAGAAGTTGCCTTGTGCCCTGATCTTGTCACAGGCACAGATGGCACTTCCCTCCTCCAACACTGCCAGATAATTCCCACTAAAGTCATTCCTTAGGGTGAACTTCTAGCTCCATAGAGTGCAATTCCCAAACAAACTGTTAGTTAATACAAAAGAAACACTATCTGGGGGTAAAGAGTATTGGGAGATACAGGTTTCCAGTTATGGAATGAATAAGTCATGGGAATAAAAAACACAGCGTAAGGAATATAGTCAATGATATTGTAACAGCATTATATGATAACAGTAGCTACACTTCTGGAGAGCACAGCAGAATGTATAAACTTGTCAGATCACTATGTTGTACACTTGAAATTAATGTAGTAATGTGTTTCAACTATACTCTCAAATAAAAAGAAAGAAAAAAAGAAACATTTTCTGATTCATTGTCCCAGCACATTGTAACAAAGGTAAAATCACGAATCTTGTACAAATATGTACAATAAATATGTATCAAATATTTTACTTAACATATTCATTAATGAGAGAATGATTAAGATGTTACAACCAGTTCAAAGGAGAAGCCAAAGAGCAGGTACCTATATAAGCAATCAAGAATGCTAAAGTGAACTCACTAATAGATGCAGAACTGACCTCTACCAGAAAAAGAAAAAAAAAAACATTTTTTAAAAATTTTATTTTTTTATTATTTTCTTTTTTAAGTAGGCTGAGTGGAGCCCAATGTGGGCTTGAAATCATGAGCCTGAGATCAAGACCTGAGCTGAGATCAAGAGTTGTACTGAGCTACCCAGGTGCCCAAAACCCCACATTTTTTAAGTTTTTATTTTAATCACCCAGTGCTCATCACAAGTGCTCTCCTTAATCCCCATCACCTATTTCACCCATTCCCCACCCCCCTCCCCTTTGGTAACCATCAGTTTGTTCTCTATAGTTAAGAGTCTGTTCCTTGGTTTGTCTCTCTCGAGTGCTTTTTCCCCTTTGCTTGTTTGTTTCTTAAATTCCACATAGGAATGAAATCATATATTTGTCATTCTCTAACTGACTTATATCACTTAGCATTATACTCTCTAGCTCCATGTTGTTGCAAATGGCAAGATTTCATTCTTTTTATGGCTGAATAATATTCCATTGTACATATATATACACCACATCTTCTTTATCCATTCATCAGTTGATGAACACGTGGGCTGTTTCCACATCTTGGCTATTGTAACACTGCTATAATGCTGCATCATAGCAGTGCATGTATCTCTTTGAATTAGTGTTTTTATATTCTTTGGGTAAATACCCAGTAGTCTGAGTGCTGGATCATAAGATAGTTCTATTTTTAGCTTTTTGAGAAACCCCCCATAGAGTTTTCCAGAGTGCTTGTATCAGTTTACATTCCCACCAACAGTGCAAGAGGGTTCTTTCTTCTCCACATCCTCACCAACATGTTATTTCTTGTGTTTTTTTTTTATTTTAGCCATTCTTACAGGTGTGAGATTATAGCTCATTGTAGTTTTGATTTGCATTTCCCTGATAATAAGTGATGTTGTGCATCTTTTCATATGTCAGCCATCTGTATGTCTTCTTTAGAGAAATATCTGTTTGTGTCTTCTCCCTATTTTTTAATTGGATTTTTTGTTTTTTGGGTGTTGGATTTTATAAGTTCTTTATATATTTTAGATACTAACCCTTTATCGGATATGTCATTTGCAAATATCCTCTCCCATTCCATAGGCTGCCTTTTAGTTTTGTTTCCTTCACTATCCAGAAGCTTTTTATTTTGTTATAGTCCCAATTGTTTATTTTTGCTTTTGTTTCCCTTGCATCAGGAGACCTATCTAGAAAAAAAGTTGCTACTGCTGATGTCAGAGAAATTGCTGTCTTTGCTCTTTCCTAGGATTTTTATGGTTTCAGGCCTCACATTTAGCTCCTTAGACCATTTTGAATTTATTTCTGGGTATGGTGTAAGGAAATGGTCCAGTTTCATTCTTCTGTGTGTTGCTGTCCAGTTTTCCCAACACCATTTGTTGAAGAGACTGTCTTTTTTCCACTGGATATTCTCTCCTGCTTTGTCAAATATTAATTTAACATGTAAGTGTGGGTTTATTTCTGGGTTCTCTACTCTGTTCTATTAATCTGTGTGTCTACCTTTGTGCCAGTACCATACTGTTTGATTACTCCAGCTTTGTAATAAAATTTGAAGTCTGGAATTGTGATGCTTCCAGCTTTGCTTTTCCTTTTCAAAGTTGCTTTGGCTATTCGGGGCCTTTTTTGGTTCCATACAAATTTTAAGATTGTTTGTTCTAGTTCTATGAAAAATACTGTTTGTATTTTGATAGGGATTGCATTAAATGTGTAGATTGCTTTGGGTAGTATAGACATTTTAACAATATTTGTTCTTCCAATCCATGAGCACAAATGTCTTTCCATGTCTTTGTGTCATCTTCAATTTCTTTCATCAGTGTTATTTTATAGTTTTCAGGCTACAGGTCTTTCACCTCTTTGATTAGGTTTATTCCTAGGTATCTTATTATTTGGGATGCAATTGTAAATGGGATTGTTTTCTTAATTTCTCTTTCTGCTGCTTCATTATTGGTGTATAGAAATGCAACAGATTTCTATAGATTGATTTTGTGTCCTGAGATTTACTGAATTCATTTATCAGGGCTAGCAATTTTTTGGTGGAGTCTTTTGGGATTGCTATATATATAGTATCATGTTATCTGCAAAAAGTGAAAGTTTTACTTATTCCTTACTAATTTGGATGCTTTTTAGTTCTTTTTGTGGTCTGATGGCTGTGGCTAGGACTTCCAGTACTATGTTGAATAAAAGTGGTGAGAGTGGACATTTTTGCCATGTTCCTGACCTTAGGGAAAAGGCTCCCAGTTTTTCCCCACTGAGGATGATGTTAGCTGTAGGTTTTTCATATATAGCCTTTATTATGTTAAGGTAGGCTCCCTCTAAACCGACTTTGTTGAGGGTTTTTATCATGAATGGATATTGTACTTGGTCAAATGCTTTTTCTGCATCTATTTAAATGATCATATGGCTCTTATCCTTTCTCTTATTGATGTGATGTATCATGTTGATTGATTTGTGAATATTGAACCACCTTTGCCTTTGTAACCCAGGAATAAATCTTACTTGATCGTGGTGAATGATTTTTTTTTAAATGTATTATTGGATTCAGTTTGCTAGTATTTTGTGGAGGATTTTTGAACCTATATTCATCAGAAATATTGGCCTGTAGTTCTCTTTTTTTGTGGGTCTTTATCTCATTTTGGTATCAGGGTAATGCTGGCCTCATAGAATGAATTTGGAAGCTTTCCTCTCTTTTCTATTTTTTGGAATAGTTTGTAAAGAATAGGTATTAACTCTTCTTTAAATGTTTGGTAGAATTCATCTGTGAAGCCATCTGGTCCTGGGCTTTTGTTTGTTAGGCATTTTTTGATTAGTGATTCAATTTCTTTGCTGGTAATCAGTCTGTTCAAATTTTGTTTCTTCCTTCTCGGTTTTGATAGGTTACATATTTCTAGGAATTTACCCATTTCTTCTAGGTTGTCCAATTTGTTGCCATATAGTTTTTCATAATGTTCTCAAAATTGTTTGGATTTCTGTGGTGTTTATTGTTACTTCTCTTGTATTTGTGATTTAAAAAAACACATTTGAATTACTGCTTTCTACAACTTCAGAGTTATGAAATAGCTCAATTAAAGAAAATAAAATGTGAAAAACCCTGTAGAAAAAGAAAACTTGGAAAGATACACTAGACAACACCTAATATTCATTGGAAATAAACCCAGTAATCTCTTTTTTGCCCATTTAAAAGATTTTCTCTAACAATCTCCTTTGCCCCCCTTGTAATCATAATAATCTCAAAAATTACTTCTGTACACATAAAAAGGGGCTAGTCTCATTAGTTTGGGCCTAATTATTTACATAGATGCAGCAAGTATTAATTAACCATATAGACCTCCTTGAGATTGTTTTGCAAATCTATAGTCACACAGTATTGAACAGTACTAAGACCACCATATTAACTTCTGCCTGGAAGTTTTCATGAGGAATCTTGGACTGAACTTCTAAAAGACTCTCTTTTGCTATCTCTAGACTATGAAACAAAACCCAGGAAATTCTCTTTACCATATACACCTGCAATATTTATAAATTTGGTGAATTTCTTTCTTGAGGTCCCATTCTCTTTGGTTCCTGGCCTAAATAACCTTCCTTACCAACTATGACCTGGGATACTATAAAGTAGGCACTAGGCCAGGTTTCTGTGGATGGTTTTATAGGCATTTCTTCCATAAGTAGTGAATTTTATTCACATTTTTTTTTTAAGTAATCTCCACGCCCAACATGGGGCTCAAGAGTCACATGCTCTACTGACTGAGCCAGCCAGGTGCCCCCAAGAGGATAGATTCTTATCGAATATATGCAAACGATATTTTTCCATGAAAAGTAAAGACACTCAGGAAAGTTTTTATTGCATTTTTTAACCTTATTTTTGTCTTGGAGATATAATTCACATACCATAAAACTCATCTTTTTAAAGTATATGATTCAGCAGCTCCGGACATTCACAAAGTTGTCCAACCATAACCCCATCTAATTCCAAAACACTTTCACCACTCCAAAAAGAAACACCTTATCTATTAGCAGTCGCTCTACATTTCTCTCACCCCCCAGCCTCTGGCAACAACTAATCTACTTCTGCTTCTAAGGATTTACCTGTTCTGGACATTTTACATAAATTGAACCATATAATATGTGGCCTGCTGTGTCTGACTTTACCATAATATTTACCATAATATTTTCAAGGTTCATCATGTCGTAGCATGAATCCATATTTCATTTCTATGTAGCTAAATAAACAATTGTATGGATATACTACATTTTGCTTATCCATTCATCAGTTGGTGGACATTTGGATTGTTACTACTTTTTCACTATTATGAATAATACTGTTAACGAACACTTGTGCCTAAGTTTTTGTGTGTACAGTTGTCTTCATTTCTCTTGGGTATACACTTAAGGGTGGAATTTCTAGGTCGTATGATAACTCAATGTTTAGCTTGAATTTCCATACTGTTTTCCAATGATGCACCATTTCACATTCCCACCAGCAGTGGTAATGGTTCCAGTTCTTCTACATCATCACCAACACTTGTCATCATCTGTCTTTTTTATTATATCCAGTGAGTATGAAGTGGTAGCATATTGTGAGTTTGATTTGCATTTCCCCAATGACTACTGGTGTTGAGCGTGTTGAGCATCTTTATTGGCCATTTGTATATCACATTTGGAGAATTGTCTGTTCACATGCTTTGCCTATTTTTAATTTGTTTGTCTTTTTATTGTTGAATTATATGAATGTTTTATATACTTTTGGTACTAGATCTTTATCAGATGAATGATTTGCAATTATTTTCTCCCATTCTGCGGGCTATCTTTTTACTTTCTTGGGTCCTTGCAAGCACAATCATTTTTAATTTTGATGAACTCCAATTTAGGCATTTTTTCTTTTATTGCTTGTGCCTTGGTGTTGTATCTAAGAAACTATTGCTTAATCCAAAGTCATAAAAAGATTTATACCTATATTTTCTTCTAATAGTTTTATACTTTTAGTTCTCAATAAGAGAATTTTTAATTCAAGCAGGGTGTCCATGACAATCAGATATCATTTTAAAATATTTCATTTACAAAAACACAATCTAAAAACTATGGGTTAGAGATAGCTTAGAAGAAAGATAAAGAGCTTCCTCCTATGTCTAGTAAGTAGTACATTAAAACAATGATATACATACTATAGACCGCAAGGGCATTTAGAAATTACCAGGGACTTACATAAACATACAATTTATGAAATATTTTTAATAATATTATCTTACCTCTACAAACCTAACCTAGAGAAGTCTAAGTGCCTCTGCTGATTGAAAACTCTTCCCATGCAACTCACACAAACCTTATTTATAACATCTCTTTTTTTATAATGTAGGTGAAAGAACAAATGTTTGTGATTTTCTAGGACCCTCTGGGAAGTCTCGAAGATAGTTTTAAATATAAAAGATATCTTGATAATTTTATTTTTGTAAATTTAGGGATTCTTGGAAAGGCAAAATTAAGAGTTGTCAGAAGAGATTTGGGCACTTAATTAAGACTGGATCACCATGGGGGAGAAAGCACAGAGAATCTGAGAAACAATTCTTGGTTACCTATTTAATTGATGTGATAATGAAACATCTTAAAACAAATACAAAGGAATATGATTGTAAAGAACCTAGCTCTTTTATAAATGATGAAACTTTCTTTTGGGTTTTTTTTTTTCCCTAAATACTCAAGAACATATACAGTCAATATAAAATGTAAGAATTATACTGATAAAACACAGAATCTCTATTATCCAGGCAGATTACACAGAAAATAAAGAAAAACCTTTCACACTGCCTTTTGGCAAAGACATCAATCAATAAACCAAGGAAGCAAGCCCATCAAAACTGAGTGAACTATGCCAAATTTTAACCCATTTCTTTTTTAACTTTTTATTTAATTAATTAATTAATTTATTTATTTATTTATTTGTCAGAGAGAGAGAGAGCACAAGCAGGGGGAGTGGCAGGCAGAGGGAGAAGCAGACTCCCCACTGAGCAAAGAGCCCGATGTGGGACTGGATCCCAGGGTCCTGGGATCATGACCTGAGCCAAAGGCAGACACTTAACCGATTGAGCCACCCAGGCATCCCAATTTTAACCCATGTCATAGCTTCTTTTCACACCCAGATGTTATAAACCAAGGTAAATAAAATTCACTTTCAAATTCTCACATCCTAGAGCAAACTGATACTTTAGGATCATCTTTTTCACTCTTCTTATTAGTGTACAACTAAGCTTTCCAGAGGTTACATGACATATGATATCTCAGGTTGAAGGCAGAGGAAATAGGAGAATCAAGCTGTATCCTATTAGCCAGATATCAAAGAGATTTATAAAAATTTTAAATGGAACAATTCTTCTTAATTTTTTAAAAATAAAGTTATTTTCATTAAATATGCTCTTTAGGTTAACATGCAATCAGTTCAACATTGTTATTTTCAAAAGAAGCAAATATTTTAAAGATTTCTCAGTTTTAATTTCTAACATGGTAAATAATGATAAATATAACCTACTTAGACAAAAGTTCATTAGTTTTCCTTATACGTTTTCCGAATTTGAAAGATCCTGAGACAAAAGGGTTTGAGAATCTCTGCATTAAGATAAAATTATTTTCTTTTTCTTTGAAAAAAAGCTCATAAACATTTATATTTTTCTGTCACCAATATTCATAGTACAGTTTCAACCACTTACAGTAATTACAGCTTTTAACCAAAGTAGTTAACTTCTACTTCACATATACAATTGAAGAAAGTAAGTAATTGAAAACTCATCAACATAAACAAGCATTGTAGCAGAATAACAAAGCTCATAAACACACATAATAATTTTTACAGCTATATACACCCTTAGAGTAGCAAACATGATCACATTCATTAATGTGATCCAAAGATCTACCCTCTCTATAGCCTATTAAGCATATAAACAAAGGTGTATAAATTTAATACAATGTTTAGTAACCAAAATTTCGGAATTGTTTCTTAGTTAGAAATTATTTGGCATCCAGTGATTGCACACAAATTAGGTTAATATTAGTTCAAGGGTATAAGCTACCTGAAGATTTTAGAAACTATGTTTAAACTGGCACACTACAAAGAATTATTATATATGTTAAAGTGTCAAAAAATGATTCAACTTTGTTGCACACAGATTTATTATTTTTATAATTTTAAACATTATAGAGGAGTAATGTTAGCTTATTTGTTTGTTGTATTGTGGGAGTTTTAGGAACATTTGGTTTACACAAGCACTTATTTAACTCTATAACTCAATCAGAACAGAGCTTCTTTAAGAGATTGTGTAATCTAAGTTATTAATATTCTCCAGAGATAAGAAAACATTTCATATTCCCAAAATAAGGAAAAGGTCCTTCTAAATTACAGACACTCAGATACACTGGCAACATAGATATAGACACAGCAAACTTACAGCTTCAGTTCCATGTGGTAATAGTAAACACAGAAATACGAAAACTCACCAGTGTAGATATCGAAGAGCTGTTCTCCTTCCCAGTGAGCATAAAATTCTTACTTGATTTGAACTCAAAATAAACAGACACAAAAAAAGAGACTAACAAACCAAATTTCTATCATCACTCACCCAGTAGAAAATAAATCTATCATGCATTTACAGAAATTACCATACCATAAGACCAAATTCCCCCATTGCTGCCATCAATAGGGAATACTGAGTTGTCATGCACAAACCCCAAACAAAACAAAGCATAAAATTTGCAGAGAGGAAAAAGCTAGAGAAATAGAGTCAGCCAAATTAAAATTCTACTTTCACTTGGGATTATTCTGGGATCCACAAAAAGCTGTACCTGGGCTTATATAACCCATAAGGAGCATATTTATTTATTTATTCATTTACTTATTTATTTAAGAGAAAGAGAGAGCATGTGTGATCAGAAGGAATAGGAAGGGCAGAGGGGGAGGAAGAGGGAGAAAGAATCTTGAGCAGACTCTGTGCTGAGCGTGGAGCCCCACGCGGGGCTCAATCTCACAACCCGGAGATCATGACCTGAGCCCAAACCAAGAGTCAAATGCTTAACTGATTGAGCCACCCAGGCGCCTTGAGGTGCACTTTTCTAGCAATGCAGTTTATTTGGCTTTGTCACTGGGCATCTCAGTGGATGATCACCAAAACTCTTAAGGATTATTTTTTTTAAGGTAAAATTATGACTATTATACAAATAAAAATTAACATATCAAAGATTTAACTCACTGATTAATGAGGAAGCCAAAAAGATGTTACAAATGGTTCAAAGAAGAAGCTAAAGAGCAGACATAAATATAGGCTATCAAAAATGCTGAAATAATTTGTTAATAGATATAAAAATGCGTCTCTTAGGGGGAGTTCTCTCCACCAGACAAAATTCATTTTTATTATTTTCAATTTCCTCCAACTTACAGCATTTAAAAGAGCTCTGTTAAAGACAATGAATGATAACAGACCACTACAGCATCAGGTAACCTGGAAGGGTTCACTAAAGAATGTCTACTATTCCACTGAAAAGACACTCAGTAATCTTTTTTCTTTCTTTTTTCTCCATTTCAAAATCTTTCACAATTTTGCCTGACAACTCACAAAATACTATTAAGACAAAAAAGAACAAGAAAAAATTTTATGTAATGACATGGAAAGATGTTCACTATTATTAAGTTATAAAAAAAAGTAAGGAGCAAAGATGGTCCCATAAAGTAAAAAGGATGTGGGCATAAAGAATATGTATATTTTGTATACATATGAATAAAATACCTCTGGAAAGAATTTTAAATGCCAACACTATTGGTTGCTTCTGGCAAAAGTAACAAGGTGACAAGGGATCAGTGGTGAGAAGATTTCCAACATCTATACATATATATCTTTTTATGTTTTTGAATTTTGAAACATCAGATTATATTTTCCAGTCAATAAAGTAATTTTTTAAAAGAAAAAATAGCATAAAGCCTACACACTTCCACACTCTAAGTAACCACAGAAATCTCCCTCTACTTTTTAGAATCTCTTTTCCTTACCTACTTCTTAATTCTTTATTCTTTATATCTGTTTTTTGATACATAAAGCATAATATGAGTAAATAATCATATTCTTAGAATGCCATTTTCATTAAAATTTCACAGCAAAAACCTTGAACATAACAGTTGAATCTTAAGAATAGCTTGATGGCAAAAATGGTAAATTTTATGTTATGTATATTTTACCACAATTTTTAAAAAAGAAAAAAAAATACCTTGAGTTCTCTGGGCACCAAGATGATTCTTTTCCCTGTAATAAGTCTGGACTGAGTCTCTCTATAACAGGCAATTTTGCCAAACCAGGATGTGTGAGGAACACTGGCATACAGAGAAGCCCAGGGTTGGCTGGAAAGAGAAGCACATTATAGGAGATCAATGCATCTTTGTTGAATGAATTAACAAATGACTTCTGATCATCATTTAGCACTGTTTTCATATTTTAGTGCTTGATCCTTTCATCTAGTATTTATCCTACTTCTCTGATCCATCAGTTAGAGATCAATCTGACATAAGACTTGAGAGGTAAGTCCTCTTGGATTCCACCAGGAGGGAGAAGTATTCAACTTGTTCCTGTACAGCAAATTAATCTGAGAGACTGACTTACTCCCATCTCCTGCAAAGATTAGAAAAAAGTTGCTTGAGCCTCCAGGAATTCTCTCATAAATTCTGTGTGCACTTCTCATGGTCGTAACCTTTCCTTCTTATTTGGTAGCAAATGCAGCTTAACCTAAAAATATCAAAGGAAGACAAAGAAAACATTTTCTCTCCTCAGAGACTTCCAAAAAAACACAGTTATATTCTAACAAATTCTTAAAACACAGAGCAAAAAACTTAAAATACAAAAGTACCCCCCAAAAGATGTCCAAATGCAACATTATATTCAAATAGTACAACTCTGACACCAAGTGGTAAGAAAAGTATAAGCTCTGACTAAAAAATGCTGAGCTGGTATTTGGGATATTTGGTAGATCAAATAATTTATATAGTCATTGTTATGTTACTGTTTAAGACTCATTGTCAATACCATCTTCCAACTAATCATTAAAAAAAGGGGGGGGGGGGCGCCTGGGTGGCTCAGTTGGTTAAGCGACTGCCTTCGGCTCAGGTCATGATTCTGGAGTCCCAGGATCGAGTCCCGCATCGGGCTCCCTGCTCAGCAGGGAGTCTGCTTCTCGCTCTGACCCTCCCCCCTCTCATGCTCTCTCTATCTCATTCTCTCTCTCAAATAAATAAATAAAATCTTTAAAAAAAAAAAAAAAGAACATTAGCATTGCTCCCTAGAGTTGTCAGGAGAATTAAATAAGTTAGTAAAAGAAAAAGAAAACTCTAATGCCTGGCATACAAGTGCTAAATAAATGTTAACTCTGGTTATCGCCTAATTTTACGTCTGCTAGGTGATAGGGACAGTAAGCAAGCTGTCCTTGTCCACAAGGCGCAGGAGTGAAGAAGGAAAACAAACAAAAACAAAACAAAGTGTTAACAGGTCTATGATAAACATGGTTAGTAGATGCAGGGAAGGTGCACAAAAGGGAGACATCAATTCCTATTGAATGTTTTCTCTAAGAATTGCTCCTTCCTCAGATACAGACCTTTAACAGCTGTATTAGTAGTCTGTGACCCTAGTCACTGGCCATGTACTATTGACCCAGGGTTGGACACCTGTCCCCAGGTGGCGCCCATCAATTCTTTTCTTCTAGAAATTTGCACTTGAAATTTTTATATATTCATTAGTCTAAGATGTCTGCTTGAGTGAATGATGTAAAATGTTGTGTGGTAAGGTGGTCATGCGTACAGAGAAATAGGAAAAGCCTGCCTACAGAGGAAAAAACAAACAGAATATAGAGAGGCAAAGATGAGAGAATCCATGTGTCTCCAGAAAAACAGGATTTTCATTTGAGGAACAAGCTGCCTGGAGTCCTAATGGCGTTCCAACTCTTGGTTCAAGACTGGAAAATGGTCAGAACTGCACCCTGCCCTTGAGTTTTAAGCAATACCTTTATATCTTTATAATAAATTTGCACTCCTTGCTAAATCTTGCCCTAGCAAGTTTGTTACTTTCCACTGAAATAATCTTAGCTTAGACACTGGATAAACTCAGACATTAACTTCCTATCCAATATGTTATTGAATAATTCAAATTTTATTTGTTTAAATACTTGGGTACCACTGTTACATAATATGTAATAATTCTGTACTTTTGGTCAAATTTTGTTTTTCACTAACGGAGTGGCTGTATTTTTGCAGGATGTAAAGGCTTATCAGTCTTGATTCTTTGATTGTGAGGAAAATATTTATGTAAACCTACAGACCAAAAAAAGCTCATTTGAATTTAAAATTTTACAAATATTGTAATCATTTCATAATATATACATATTAAACCATCATGTTGTACACCTTAAACTTACACAATGTTATATGTCAATTTCATCTTAATAAAGCTGGAAAAATTTCATGATAAAAAAACTAAAAAAGATAAAACTTAAAGTAAATAAAATTTTACAAATGTTTACTTGAACATTTTCCTGGTTGATTAAATTAACATAGAGCAAAATATGAAGTTTATGTTTCATAAGCATGAATATAGTGAGGTAAAATTGACAGAAAAAAAATCATCTGTGTAGAGTAGAGGTCAAGTAAGGAAGAGTGTTATATTCCTAGCAACGAGTTCTCCACAGCTTATGCATGTGCACCCCATGGCCATTAAATTTAAGAAGAAATATAAATCAAATTTTGTAAGTAATCTTTAAATTTAGAACACACAGAAAATTTTAAGAAAGAAATCATCTAAAGTACCACCACCAAAAGATAATTCCTTTATTTTTCTGCTCACATATAATTTTTACAGAGATCATAATAAATGCACAAGTTTTTACCTTTGCCTTTTTCCCAATAATTTGTGACCATTTTCCCCATTGAAAGATGGAAGGTGGTAGGAAAAAGAGAAGTTGACTATATAATAGCCTTGTTCAGTTACCCCAAGCACTCCATTTTTAAGATGCTCTCATGCTGTCCAAAAACTTTTAGAGACACAAGATTCTAGGGCAAGTATGGTGCCTTCACACACACACACACACACACACATACACACACACACACTCCCCTGTCATGCATAAATAGGGAAAAATATTTAGGGTCACAGTTCTGTGAGCAGTTTGCTGGCTAAACAGAAGTGGAACATTTCAAACCATTGTTCTATTCTAAGCTTGGGTTACTTTTATGAGTTCCTCAAATATAGGGCCATGTTTTATGTTCGTATCCCCCAAAAGCATCTATCCTAAAGTATGTGTGAATGGTAAAAGAAATGCATACCCTCAATTCAGAATAAAAGATACCTTCAGGATATCTACCCAGGGCCCCCAAACCCTTCACATCTAGGTATGATCAGCTAGAACTGCTGTTCCACATTCTTTGTGAGCCCCTAACCTTCCTCAATTCTTCTACATATCTATTAGGGGGAGTTTTGTTCATTGTCACCTCTGCTTTGATGTTTGTTTCTTCATTGTTCCTGTTTTGCACCAAGAACACTCAGGCATGAAACTCAGCCTTTTACTCAATTCAAAGCACATATCACCACCCCCCTCCCCCAAAAAGAGAGAGAGAGAGAATACTTACTTAGCAAACTTTTCCTGATTCCAGTAAAATTACTGAGGATTGAGAGACATGTGTCTCAGGAAGGATTTTCTTAGTACAGTAGTCCCCCCTTATCCAAGGGGGATGCGCTCCAAGACCCCAAATGGATGCCTGAAACCATAGATGGTACTGAATTCGACACTACTACGTACATACTATACATACATACTATGTTTTTTCCTATACCTACGTACCTGTAGTGAAGCTTAATTTATAAATTATGCACAGTAACAGATTAATAATAAAATAGAACAATGATAATATACTGTAATAAAAATTTGTGTGAATGTGGTCTCTCCCTCTCTCTCAAAATATCTTTTTAAGTTTTTTTTTCTTCTTTTTAAGTTTTATTTATGTAAGTAATCTCTACATCCAACGTGGGGCTCGAACTCATGACCCTGAGATCAAGATTCAAATGCTGACTAAGCCAGCCAGGTGCCCCTCAAATATCTTATTGTACTGAACTCATTGTGCTTCTTGCAATGATATGAGATGATAAAATGCCTACATGATGAGACGAAGTGAGGTGAATGTATTGTGATGCATTATGATATAGCCTCGGACTTCTACTGACCTGACAATGTGTCAGAAGCAGGATCACCTGCTTCCATACCAGAGCTAACCACAGAAAGCAAAACTACAGATAAGAGGAACTACCTCTACCATGTAAGTAGAAATTCAAATAGCATGATGGACATTACAATTCATAAAAGTCCTTTTAAGGTTATACTGGTAACTTTTTCCAGTTGTATTATTCTTTTTTTTTTTTTTTTAAAGATTTTATTTATTTATTTGAGAGAGAGAGAGAGTGAGAGACAGAGAGCATGAGAGGGAGGAGGGTCAGAGGGAGAAGCAGACTCCCCGCTGAGCAGGGAGCCCGATGCGGGACTCGATCCTGGGACTCCAGGATCATGACCTGAGCCGAAGGCAGTCGCTTAACCAACTGAGCCACTCAGGCGCCCTCCAGTTGTATTATTCTTATCATGCCCAGCCTCAAGCCATTCCCTTCCATCTCTATCCTATTTCTCAGTTCTTTCTTTCCAAATTGTCCCAATGATGTGGAGAACAAAGGCAAAAGAATTACAGAAAAAAATTAAACTTCCTTATAACTTACAGCCTGTTGACAAGTACTTGGGACAGGCAGTGTAACCTTCCTCCAGAAACTCAACTGCTTTACCAGAGGCGGGGTGCCTGAGTGGCTCAGTCAGTTAGGTGTCTGACTCTCGATTTTAGCTCATGTTCATGATCTCAGGGTTATGAGATCAAGCCCAGTGTCAGGCTCTGAGCTGGGTGTGGAGTCTGTTTGGGATTCTCTCTCTCTCCCTTTCCCTCTGCCCCTCCCCCTTGCTCGCAAGCATGCGAGCTCTGTCTCCCTAAAAAACTAAATAAATAAATACTTTGCTAGAGGCAAAAGACAACCTTAGATTGACATTAGCCCAACCTCCAGGATCCTGTAAAAATCCCTTTGGAAACTTGCTTTATCTCTGCCCACAACCCCCCCAAGATATATGTTAGCAATCATCCTCCAAATATGGGGCCCACTGATACACATCTGAAGGGTCTCATGACTAAGAGTTTACTACACAGTAGTAAATGACATTTTCCTAACAACAGCTAGCCCCTCAGGTTCCTGGAAACCTTGTTTTCAAATTCCTTAGACTTATGCTATCCCTAATCCCCTCCCAACTTGAAAGTCACTCCTCACAATCCCAGTGCAGCTCTTTCTGCCCACAGGTCCTACCCCCATGCTTTGATAAAACCACCCTTTTTGCACTGAAGATATCTCAAGAATTTCTTCTTGACTCTTTACTCCTGAACCCCAACATTTCACATTACCAAGAGCTCCAAATTGTCTTCCTCTATTATGGAACACTAGTCAACAAGCCTACAAGGGATAAGCAGAACAGTGACACATTTAGTTTAACTGGGTCTAAACTTCTGGTTTAAAGAACAAAGAATAAAATAGGTAATTCCCTCTTTTCACAGATATCACTTTAAAAACCACCAAGATAGGGATGTCTGGGTGGCTCAGTCAGTTAAGCATCTGCCTTTGGCTCAGGTCATAATCCCAGGGTACTGGGATGAGTCCCACATGGGGCTCCTTTCTCAGCGGGGAGCCTGCTTCTCCCTCTGCCTGCCACTCACTCTGCTTGTGCTACTTCTCTCCCTCTGACAAATAAATAAAATCTTTTAAAAAAAGATTTATAAAAATAAAAAAATAAAAGCTACCACGATAACAAGAAAAGAAATGCAAACGCATCTTTAAGGAGATTAGAGACAATTGATATTCAAACCCACAATATAATTGAGAGGCTAAAACCACAGAAGATGAAATCAAAAAGAAGCAGAAAGGAGGTATCTGTTGCTACAAATCTCAAAAATAACCAGCAATATACATTTCTCATAGGTAAAGGACACTGTATGAGTCAGAGTTCTCCACAGAAACAGAACCATTTGGATATTATATATATAGTACATATATAATAAATACATAATACATATATATTAAGAGATGTATTATAAAGAATTAGCTCCTGCAATTATGGAGGCTAGCAATGTTACAGGATTTCCTTCTTCCATGCCCACAGTTCTTGGTCATGCTGCTTCGAAGAATGAAGACCAGACAGAGTGGTGAGCAGCAAAGAAAGGTTTGAGTGATAGTAAAGTGATGGTACAAAGTTCCTGAAGAGGGAGGGGACCCAAGAGGGTTGCCACCAGAGTTTCTAAGTCTAGGGGTTTTTATAGGCTTGTTGGCAGGGCTGTTTCAATCTGATTAACCCTCCTGCGTCTGTCATCCAATCAGGTTTTTGTCATCTATCCATCACGTGGGAAAGGGTGCAGGGCTCCTTCCAGGGTGGTGTAAAATCCTTTTAAGGATGGTTTCCTCTTAGGGCGGGTCCTCCTGCCCCTGCCTGCCTTTCTTCCAACTATCCTTCATCAGCAAGTCTTAAGATCTGCTGGGTAAATCAACAAGTTAGAGGCCCAAAGAGCTGGTGATTTAGTTTCAGCCTGAGTCTAAGGACCCCAGAAACAGGAGAGGTGGTGTAATTCCTGTCCAAATGTCCAATGGCTCCAGACCCACGAAGATGCTTTAGTTTGAGTCCAAAGACAGGCAGGAAGACCTTTCTTATTTGGGGGGGGTCAGTCAGCCTTTTTGCTCAATTCAGGCCTTCCACTAATTGGATGAGACCCACTCATGTTAGGAGGGCAATCCACTTCAGTCAGAGTCTACCATTTAAATGTTAATATCATCCAAAAACATCCTTACAGAAACATTAGAATAATGTTTGACCAAATATCTGGGCACTTCATGACCCAGTCAAGTTGACACATAAAATCAACCATCATAGATACACACTGAAGTATAAAGCTGAAATCCTGTCAAAAAATAGGACATAGCATGCACCGACTAGTACCAAGATCACTCCTTTTGTCCCAAAAAGCAGAAAAGGAAGTGCTAAATGATGAGTAACACTAGACAAAATTTGTAGGAAGGAGTCTGCCCCCGGGGGCCACTGGAACTGGAAGGGAGGGAGGGAGGGAGGAAGGAAGGAAGAGAAAGGAGGAAGACAAGGGTGTGAAGGGAAGGAAGGAAAGGAAATGGGAAGAAAGAGGAGATGAAGAAAGACTAAGCTACATCTAAGGAAACTTTTTTCAACCTGAAATACAGTCTTGATGGCTTTTCCACATAGGCCTTATTGGGGGTCAAGGGCAGGCCACCCCAAGATGGGCCACTTTGGCATGAAGATTTTTTTTAAGTAGGTTCCACCCCCAGTGTAGAGCCCAACACAGGGCTCAAATTCAGGACCCTGGGATCAAGACCTGAGCTGAGATCAAGAGTCAGATGCTTAACCAACTGAGCCACCCAGGCACTCCAGCATGAAGATTATTTTGAGTTAAAAAGCAATCAAAACCCAGCAGATTCAGGAGAATCTCTTTGCCTCCCCTACAACTGCCTAAAAGAATTAGATAGAGGACCTGCTCCAGAAAGAGAGCTATCACCCTAGATAACTACATTATGATATGAACTAGGTGTGGTAGACAGGGAGGAACCTAACAAGGTCTGTTTGATCAAAGTCCTCTCTTTATCTCACTGTTTCTAAGTGGCCCAACAAACATTTGTTTACCAAACATTTACTGTTTCACTCTTCCTGAAGTTTGCCTTCCTTCCCTTTTGATGACCCAGACTCCTACCTCTTTCTCCTTAGTTCATTATAATATATGTACTTCACTTTGCCTGACTATGTTTGGAATTTCTGTGTCTATGTGGAATCCTCATAGTAGGTGTGCTATTAATCTGATTTTCTCCTGTTAATCTGCCTCATGTCAATTTGATTCTTAGTCCAGCTAGAAGGACCTTGAAGGGGACTGGAATTCTTGCTCCCCAGCAGCCTCCAGCAAAATTTGGACCTAGAAAATTTCACTTGTTTCACAGATGAAAAGTAAAAAAAAAAAAAAAAAAAAAAAAAAAAAAAGCTGAACATAACTCATTCACGTGATAGTATATCACAAAGGGAAATGGCAAAAAATGAACAGTAAAAGGGGCAGATGAGGAGTATTCAGAAAATATTGCCAAGGGTCACAGGAAAATTATGATAAAACATTTTGCCAAAAATTTTATTTTAAGTAAGCTCTAGAACCAACATGAAGCTTGAACTCACGACCTGAGATCAGGAATAGCATGTTTTACCAATTGAGGCAGCCAGGCATCCCAGAAGGGCAGATGAAGAGTATTCAGAAAATACCACATGAGGCAGATGAAAATTATGATGAAACATTTTGCCAAAAATTTTAAAACATACTGAAATGCAACAGGAAGTTATTCAAATGAGAGGTCTGAAAGCTGTCAGCAGAAGGGAGAAAGGGAAAGGACAAAAAAAGGACAAAAACTACTGCAGAACCAACAGTTCCGACCAAGGACACACCCAACTAGGTGTTTCACTAATAGCCTCTTGTTAGATGTGTCTTACCTGATAGCCCCTTATATGAACCTCTTTAAGCTGGATAAGAGCTGAGGACCTACCTGCACAGAAGCCCCCAGAGTTGCCCCACATTACCTTTTGCTCATTATAATACTAAAATCTCCTCCTATGGGTGGAATTTTCTGCCATTTTTTGAACATATGATGTATGCACTAGCACGTTGACATGCTAGACATGTGCAATTGAACCCAAGTCCCTATGCAAGTTCCCCGCCCCCTAATACACTGAATAAAAACTTCCTGTACTAACTCCGCAAGGAGACAGTCTTTGAGAGATATCTCCCGGTCTCTTTTCTTGTAACAAGTAATAAAGTTCTTTGTTTTGATGCGCCCCCAAACAGCGAACCCCTTGAGTTCAGTTATAAAATAATTGCTTCTATTAAGCAAGAATACAAAACTAAGATAGGAAAGCTCTGGAAAGAAATGAGATAATAATAAACCATAAACTACTGACTAATAAACTATTGGCCAATTTAATCAAGAAAAAAGGAGCTGGAAGAAAGCATAAATATAAAAAATATAGTAAGAGGAAAATAATCATAGATTTAAAAAATTCAAATGCTGGGGTGCCTGGCTGGCTCAGGTGTTAAGCATCTGCCTTTGACTCAGGTCATGATCCCAAGGTCCTGGGATCGAGCCCCAAATAGGGCTCCCTGCTCTGCCTCTCCCACTCCCCCTGCTTGTGTTCCCTCTCTTGCTGTGTCTCTGTCAAATAAATTAATAAAATCTTTAAAAAAAAATTCAAAACCTGAGACTAATTTGTTCATATCAAATATTTTAAAAACTAGATAAAATGGATAATTTTATAAGACAGCAAAATTTACCATAACAGGCTCCAGAAATAGTAGAAAATCTAAATAAGCCAATGATCACGGGGGGCGGGGTGGGGAGAAGAGGGGGAACTGTTAAGGAAAACTCTCAAAAAACAAAAATAAACACAAAAACAAAATAGCCCTGATGAATTCACAAGGAACTGCTACAAAATCTTTAAAGAACAGATTATTCCAGTACTATTAAATTGTTCCAGGGTTTATGTAACCGGGATCCAGGGGTACAAAAGCACCTGGTTCCAAGGGTCCCAAGCAGACCAGATCTGGTCACTTGCCACTCACAAATCCAAAGGCAGACGAGTGGTGGTAAAACAAGTAAGGAATTTATTTCAGTGAGGCCAACACCAGGAAGACAGAAGACTGACTCCCAAGCACTGAGAATACTTCTCGATTTATATAAGGGAAATGTGGGACAAAGGTTGGTGGACAGCTGGGAAGTAAAGGTTGTAGATCATTATCTTGGGATCAGTCATGTGGGGTCCTTATTGCTTGAGGGGGTAGTTTCAGTTCCCATCATGGGATGCTTTGCCCAAGGGTCTTTTGCCCAGGTTAAAAGATAAGCTGGAAAGAACTTAATCTGAAAGTACAGACTGAGGTCAAAATGAAGGCAGCTAAAGTCCTCTTTCACATAGAAAAGGAAAATTTAACATTGTTTTTTATGAACCGAACATAATATTTATATTAAAATTTAACAAAAATTGCACAAAAAAGAAAACTACGGACCAGTATTATTTGTAAATATCACTTCAAAAATACTAAACATACAATTAGCACAGAGAAACCAGCAGCATATAAAAGGAAAAATACACCGCAATCCAGTGTGGTTTACTCTAGGAATGCAAATATGAATCAGTATTTCAGAAAGTCTTCCTAAATATGACACTAACCATATTGCAAATTAGTCTTTGAACTAATTATGTAACATATGAACAAATTAGTCTCAGGTTTTGAATTTTTTTTAAGATTTTATTAATTTATTTGACAGAGACACAGCAAGAGAGGGAACACAAGCAGGGGGAGTGGGAGAGGGAGAAGCAGGCTTCCTGGAGAGCAGGGAGCCCTATTTGGGGCAAGCAAATAAAAGATTTATAAATTCAACCACTTAAAAAAAAACTGAAGTATTGCACATTAAAGCCACCATAAACAAAGATACATTGGGAGAAAAATAGTTGCAGTTCATATCACTGACAAATGGCTAATATGTCTATATTTACATCTCTTTTGTAAATCAGTAAGAAGCCTAACAACCCTATAGAAAAATAGGCAAATTGTATCAAAAAATATTCATAAATACAAGTGGTTCCTTTACTACTGAAAAAGTAGTCTACCTCCTTCATGATAAGATAATAGCAAAAGAACTCTGAGTTAATTTTTCATCTACAAATTGGCAAAGATAAAACAATTGATACACTTTGTTGCCAGTATAGACTGGCACAACCTCTATGAAAGGCCACTTAATATCTATCACAATTATAAATGTATCTACCCTCTGGCCTGACAATTGCATTGTTGTAATTTATCTTCCAAATATATCCATTTATTTGCAAAATCATGGCTGTCTAAGATTATTCACAGCAGTTTTACTAATGCTATTAAGAGGTTTAAAATAACTTAGATGCCCATGCCCACCAATAGGGACTAGTTAATAGATTATGGTGCATCTCATAATGTAATGATATGCTGCTGGAAAAATGGGGGATATGCAGAATACCTTGCATATAACTGGTAAGTGAATAAATCACTGAGTGAATAGAAGGAAGGAACAAACAAGGAAGGAATGCAGGAAGGAAAGAAATAAGAGAGCTTATGTACTGATATAAAGTAACTTTTAAGACATATTAAGTGAAAACACTCAGGTACAGAAGAGTATGCATAGTATCTTAAGAAGTGAAAAATGACTTGTCAGCATATTTATTAGGTATATATCTTGGGAAGGATACATAGGAAACATAAGAGTAATTGCCTCTAAGGAGGGCTCTCAAGAACTGGAAATAAAAGCAGACAAGATACTATTTTCATTTTGAATCTATAACCATAGAGTTGTACAATATACCACACTAAAAAGTATAATTAAATTTTTTTAAATAATTTTTAAATACTCCCAAAATAGAATTCATATTCATTGAAAGGTTGTTTTGGTTATAAATATATTTTGGCCAAAAAAGAAGCTGCTAGGCTACTCCCCTCCACCTGCATCTCAGTCTAAGTCCTTACAAAAGGAAAAGGCAGATGAGATATTTCTGTCCTGTCTATTAAACTTTCCCACTATAGCCCCATCTTGGAATCTATCTGTGCCAGACACCTTTGGTTGCCCTTTCTGATCCATTCTCCACCCTTCCTTGGGTTCAGCTGGAGACAGTGAGATTTGGGTATTATTTGCCTGGTTCCTATCCTTTACAGTCATCCCAGGAAGGGCTATCTTTGTCTACCGTAGGTCACAGCTCCTGTTACGGGGCCCTCCACCAAGAGCCTGATATGTGTTGCTCTGCTCGCTCCTTCATTCCCTACTCCCAAACCCACCACACCACATACATGACTACACAGGGATGGTAGCAGTCCCATTACACTCAGAACAAGATTACCGCTCCATTCTTCGTAGCTTCCTTGCACCCTGACCACATCTTCATAAATAATTCCTCTTCAAAACTTTCCTCAAATTACATATTTTGCATATATCCTTTCATGGCAAACCCCAACTGATAAATCATTTCAAGACTTACCAGTAATTCTCCAACTAATATTTACACTTTGTGTCTCAACTCTTCTCTCCTTTTTCTCTCAAGATGCAACTCAAGACTCATTTAACTTCACACTGATATTCTTCTTTCTTTATATTTCACAGAACTGACTAAAATATGTGTAGAATCTTTGTTTTCTTCATTTTTCACTTCAGCATTCAAATCATTTTCATTTTTGAAAGAGGCTTTTTCATCTCCGTATAAGCCAGTCAAGATTTTCTAGCCCCAGGTGACTTACAGATTTGCCTGACTCAGTGAGTGTCCAGGGTGGAAAATTAGGAGCCCTATGGTAGGCAGCAGGGCCAGCTTCATGATGTGTGACCTGTGTAGTCAGACAGGAACCCATACTTAGAAGGGCTCCATACTTGATTTAATACAGTGCTGACACCATCTTGAAAATATCAATATTTTTTTAACAAAGAGCTCTGCATTTTTATTTTTCATTGGGTCCCATGAATTGTGTAGCTGGTCATGGCAGACAACCTTTAAGATGGCCCACAAAGATCCCTACTTTCTAGTAGTCATACCCTGTATTATCCCTTCCCCCTTAGCATGGGCTGGACCTAGTGACTGACCTCCAACAAATAGAATACAAAGTAATGAAATGTCACTTCCAAGATTAGTTTACAAAGAGACTATGGCTTCCATTTTGTGATCTCTCTTTCTCTCTATCTCTCTCTCTCTAACACATTGACCCCTATATTAATTCTCAAACCTAGTTTCCAATATAGTTTTCCCAGGCTATCTCTGTGTGAATGGCTCAGCATGGCAAAGAAACCTATCCTTTTTTAAAAAAATTCAGCTAATTTGAAGCATCAACACTGGTTAAATAAAGACAAACCATAAATACAAATATTATCCAAAAATACATGTTATTAATCTTTATTAACACTGGATTATATTTTCAACTTTTTGCCTTTTTTTTAATGCAAATTTGGTTCTTTTTTAAAAATTATAAACAGTTTAAAAAGGAATTTTATTTTATTTTTTATTTAAATTTTAGTTAACATACAGTGCAATAGTCAACTTCTTGCTTTTAATCTCTTACAGCACCTAATTCAGTCCTAAATGAAATACTTCTTTACTAGTAAATAATTGTGAGAGGAAAGAAGGTGAGTGTGAGAAGGAGGGTTTTTATTGACTTGAAAGATAGGCATTATTCTTAACATTTTGCTTACAATTTCTTAATAATCCTGATTATTTTATGCATTCTTGTTTAACCAATTTTCATACATCCAAAGATAAAGCATAAACAGAAATCAGTAACATTTTTAAAGACATGATATAATTCTATATGCTTACATTTAAGAAATCAATACTATATTTGATGAAA
The DNA here is from genome assembly GCF_011800145.1 of Mirounga leonina. Classification (NCBI taxonomy): domain Eukaryota; kingdom Metazoa; phylum Chordata; class Mammalia; order Carnivora; family Phocidae; genus Mirounga; species Mirounga leonina. The sequence goes on from NW_023270807.1 coordinate 35,630,181, forward strand.
AGTCACAAATCATTGTTATATGGTAAGGTTTAAAAAAAAATAAAGACTCTGCCATAATGCAGATGCATTAAGGATTGAGGCTGCCACGGAAATATTTGGTCCTAATTGTGTGACATCTGTAGACTTAAAATCTTGAACACGGGTTTCCAATTAAATATAGCATATTGAAAATATAGAATTTACTGTCTTTCCCTCCTGAAACCCCACTAAAATGACAGTAAGCAGATTTTTTTAGCCATAAGGAGAAAGAGGATGTGTAAAAAAAATCATAGCAACAATATTTTGGAGGCTGGAAAGCAGATGGATGAGTGGTAATTGACTTCACAAACCTGAGAATACTAAAATCTAACCCAACATAAGGGAAATACAGAAAGAGACTGCAGGATCTTAGCAATGCTCAGAAAATTGAAGCATCAATTATGTTTGAAAATCAAAGCTGGTACAGATGGACCTTGAAAGATTGAAACACTATAGTTAGACAACCCCCTCACCCCCACCCCTGACACCTCTTTCAATACCCAAGCTACTATCCTCTCTCCAATCCTGGAAGACAGCTAAAGATTTGCTCTCTGGAAAATTGAACCATAGAGACTTTAAACTCGGGAAAAGATACTGAAACAAGATGATCAAGTGAAAGTTAACTTGATGAATAATGAGATCTTTGACCCCTGTTCCCGGAAGAATAGAGGATTTCTTCTAGCCCAAGAGAAATAAATTTAAAAATCCTGATATCAGGCCCTGCCAGATGATCCTACAATAAAGTTCACCTGTTGACTAGTTCTCCATACACATACTGAACCTCAAATAATCTTGCACTGCCTTACCATTTAACATGAGCAGATGGCCAAGGATAACCAGATATTTGAGGAAAAGTCTCTAATATGAGGACAGTAATGAGAAAAAGAAATAAAAGGAACTTGGGATAACAAGATATGCAGAAAGAAGAATACAGCATTCAAGATTTTTTTTTAATTCTTAGAAATGAAAATGTAAAAGCAACTTCTTTTTTTTTTTTTTAAGATTTTGTTTATTTATTTGACAGAGAGAGAGATAGTGAGAGCAGGAACACAAGCAGGGGGAGTGGGAGAGGGAGAAGCAGGCTTTCTGCCGAGCAGGGAGCCCAATGTGGACTCGATCCCAGGACCCTGGGATCATGACCTGAGCCGAAGGCAGACGCTTAACGACTGAGCCACCCAGGCACCCGCAACTTCCTCTTCTGTTCATGAAATTGTAACTGGTTCCAGACTAGCCCTCACAGCATTTAAAAGAAAACAAACAAACAAACAAACTATGCAACTGGACAAAATGCATGGAAATCAGATGTTCAACAACTAGAGCACAGAATAGTGACCTCTAAGAAAAGGGAAACATACAAGGTGAATGAACCACACATTTGACTGAACTTTTCCTTGGAAGCACATCCCAGACTATGGCATAGAGAGGTGGAGGCCAAGTACAATACAGAGGTTGCACCGCCTCTGAGGAAACAGATCAGAGTGTAAGTCTGCTGAGTAGGGTGCTAAAGAAGGAGTTACATAGAGAATGAGCCCTAGAAATATGCATCAAAGACTCCCTAAGATTTTGGGAAAGTACAGATAAAAGATGAGATAATGTAAGGCCTGGCAGAGACCAACTACCAGAGAGCTGAGAACTGAATGGAAATTCTGGAGGTTTGCATAGTCCAAGAGATGACAGAATTCCAGCTGCCAAAGTGGAGAAACTTCATTGAACAGCCGAGGCTTTCAATTGAGATCACAGAAAAGTCCACACCTTACAAGTAGGGTTGCTTAAGCTGTAGAGGAGGGGTTACTCTGTATCAGCCCTAATCACATTTAAAAATAAGCCTCAAAAGTATCAAGTTCATTTGGCAAGTAAATTGAATAAAAAACCCAATCCTCTTGAAAGGAAGAAGAAATCTGGGCTCACAATGATGTACCAGACACAATGACCAATAAAAAAGTTTAAATTCCTAGGCATACAAAAAAGCATGAAAATGTTACTATAAACAGGAAAAAAAAAAAAACAACAACAGAGACTGAAACAGACTCAGGAATGGCAAAATTTGGTATTAGCAGGCAAGGATTTTATTTTATTTTTTTTTTAATTTTTTTTTATTCTTATGTTAATCCCCATACATCACATCATTAGTTTTAGATGAAGTGTTCCATGATTCATTGTTTGTGCATAACACCCAGTGCTCCATGCAGAATGTGCCCTCCTCAATACCCACCACCAGGCTAACCCATCCTCGCACCCCCCTCCCCTCTGGAACCCTGTTTGTTTTTCAGAGTCCATCATCTCTCATGGTTCGTCTACCCCTCCGATTTCCCCCGCTTCATTCTTCCCCTCCCGCTACCTTCTTCTTCTTCTTTTTTTTTCTTAACCTATATTGCATTATTTGTTTCAGAGGTACAGATCTGAGATTCAACAGTCTTGCACAATTCACAGCGCTTACCAGAGCACATACCCTCCCCAGTGTCTATCACCCAGTCACCCCATCCCTCCCACCCCACCCCCCACTCCAACAACACTCAGTTTGTTTCCTGCGATTAAGAATTCCTCATATCAGTGAGATCATATGATACATGTCTTTCTCTGTTTGACTTATTTCATTCAACATAATACCCTCCAGTTCCATCCACATCGTTGCAAATGGCAAGATCTCATTCCTTTTGATGGCTGCATAATATTCCATTGTATATATATACCACATCTTCTTTATCCATTCATCTGTCAATGGACATCTTGGCTCTTTCCACAGTTTGGCTATTGTGGACATTGCTGCTATAAACATTGGGGTGCACGTACCCCTTCGGATCCCTACTTTTGTATCTTTGGGGTAAATACCCAGTAGTGCAATTGCTGGATCATATGGTAGCTCTATTTTCAACTTTTTGAGGAACCTCCATACAGTTTTCCAGAGTGGCTGCACCAGCTTGCATTCCCACCAACAGTGTAGGAGGGTTCCCCTTTCTCCACATCCCCACCAACATCTGTCGTTTCCTGACTTGTTAATTTTAGCCATTCTGACTGGTGTGAGGTGGTATCTCATTGAGGTTTTGATTTGGATTTCCCTGATGCTGAGCGATATTGAGCACTTTTTCATGTGTCTGTTGGCCATTTGGATGTCTTCTTTGGAAAAATGTCTGTTCATGTCTTCTGCCCATTTCTTGATTGGATTCTTTGTTCTTTGGGTGTTGAGTTTGATGAGTTCTTTATAGATTTTGGATACTAGCCCTTTATCTGATATGTCATTTGCAAATATCTTCTCCCATTCTGTCGGTTGTCTTTTGGTTTTGTTGACTGTTTCCTTTGCTTTGCAAAAGATTTTTATCTTGATGAAGTCCCAATAGTTCATTTTTGCCCTTCCTTCCCTTGCCTTTGGCAATGTTTCTAGGAAGAAGTTGCTTCGGCTGAGGTCAAAGAGGTGCTGCCTGTGTTCTCCTTTAGGATGTTGATGGACTCCTGTCTCACATTGAGGTCCTTCAACCTTTTGGAGTCTATTTTTGTGTGTGGTGTAAGGAAATGGTCCAGTTTCACTCTTCTGCATGTGGCTATCCAATTTTCCCAACACCATTTGTTGAAGAGACTGTCTTTGTTCCATTGGACATTCTTTCCTGCTTTGTCGAAGATTAGTTGCCCATAGAGTTGAGGGTCCATTTCTGGGCTCTCTATTCTGTTCCATTGATCTATGTGTCTGTTTTTGTGCCAGTACCATGCTGTCTTGATGATGACAGCTTTGTAATAGAGCTTGAAGTCCGGAATTGTGATGCCGCCGGCTTTGCTTTTCTTTTTCAACATTCCTCTGGCTATGCGGGGTCTTTTCTGGTTCCATACAAATTTTAGGATTATTTGCTCCATTTCTTTGAAAAAAGTGGATGGTATTTTGATAGGGATTGCATTAAATGTGTAGATTGCTCTAGGTAGCATTGACATCTTCACAATATTTGTTCTTCCAATCCATGAGCATGGCACGTTTTTCCATTTCTTTGTGTCTTCCTCAATTTCTTTCATGAGTATTTTATAGTTTTCTGAGTAAAGATCCTTTGCCTCTTTGGTTAGATTTATTCCTAGGTATGTTATGGTTTTGGGTGCAATTGTAAATGGGATTGACTCCTTAATTTCTCTTTCTTCTGTCTTGTTGTTGGTGTATAGGAATGCCACTGACTTCTGTGCATTGATTTTATATCCTGCCACTTTACTGAATTCCTGTATGAGTTCTAGCAGTTTTGGGGTGGAGTCTTTTGGGTTTTCCACATAAAGTATCATATCATCTGCAAAGAGTGAGAGCTTGACTTCTTCTTTGCCAATTTGGATGCCTTTGATTTCTTTTTGTTGTCTGATTGCTGTGGCTAGGACTTCCAATACTATGTTGAATAGCAGTGGTGATAGTGGACATCCCTGCCGCGTTCCTGACCTTAGGGGGAAAGCTCTCAGTTTTTCCCCATTGAGAATAATATTCGCTGTAGGTTTTTCATAGATGGCTTTTATGATATTGAGGTATGTACCCTCTATCCCTATAGTCTGAAGAGTTTTGATCAAGAAAGGATGCTGTACTTTGTCAAAAGCTTTTTCTGCATCTATTGAGAGGATCATATGATTCTTGTTCTTTCTTTTGTTAATGTATTGTATCACATTGATTGATTTGCGGATGTTGAACCAACCTTGCAGCCCAGGGATAAATCCCACTTGGTCGTGGTGAATAATCCTTTTAATGTACTGTTGGATCCTATTGGCTAGTATTTTGGTGAGAATTTTTGCATCCATGTTCATCAGGGATATTGGTCTGTAATTCTCCTTTTTGATGGGGTCTTTGTCTGGTTTTGGGATCAAGGTAATGCTGGCCTCATAAAATGAGTTTGGAAGTTTTCCTTCAGTTTCTATTTTTTGGAACAGTTTCAGAAGAAAAGGTATTAATTCTTCTTGAAATGTTTGGTAGAATTCCCCTGGGAAGCCATCTGGCCCTGGGCTTTTGTTTTTTGGGAGATTTTTGATGACTGCTTCAATTTCCTTAGTGATTATAGGTCTGTTCAGGTTTTCTATTTCATCCTGGTTCAGTTTTGGTAGTTGATACATCTCTAGGAATGCATCCATTTCTTCCAGGTTATCTAATTTGCTGGCATAGAGTTGCTCATAATATGTTCTTATAATTGTTTGTATTTCTTTGGTGTTGGTTGTGATCTCTCCTCTTTCATTCATGATTTTGTTGATTTGGGTCATTTCTCTTTTCTTTTTGATAAGTCTGGCCAGGGGTTTATCCATCTTGTTAATTCTTTCAAAGAACCAGCTTCTAGTTTCGTTGATCTGTTCTACTGTTCTTTTAGTTTCTATTTCATTGATTTCTGCTCTGATCTTTATGATTTCTCTTCTCCTGCTGGGTTTAGGCTTTATTTGCTGTTCTTTCTCCAGCTCCTTTAGGTGGAGGGTTAGGTTGTGTACTTGAGACCTTTCTTGTTTCTTGAGAAAGGCTTGTACTGCTATATACTTTCCTCTTAGGACTGCCTTTGCTGCATCCCAAAGATTTTGAACAGTTGTGTTTTCATTTTCATTGGTTTCCATGTATTTTTTTAATTCTTCTTTAATTTCCTGGTTGACCCATTCATTCTTCAGTAGGATGCTCTTTAGCCTCCATGTATTTGAGTTCTTTCTGACTCTCCTCTTGTGATTGAGTTCTAGTTTCAAAGCATTGTGGTCTGAAAATAGGCAGGGAATGATCCCAATCTTTTGGTACCAATTGAGACCTGATTTATGACCTAGGATGTGATCTATTCTGCAGAATGTTCCATGGGCACTAGAGAAGAATGTGTATTCCGTTGCTTCGGGATGGAATGTTCTGAATATGTCTGTGAAGTCCATTTGGTCCAGTGTGTCATTTAAAGTCTTTATTTCCTTGTTGATCTTTTGCTTAGACGATCTGTCCATTTCAGTGAGGGGGATGTTAAAGTCCCCCACTATTATTGTATTGTTGTCGATGTGTTTCTTTGCTTTTGTTATTAATTGCCTTATATAATTGGCTGCTCCCATGTTAGGGGCATAGATATTTACAATTGTTAGATCTTCTTGTTGGATAGATCCTTCAAGTAGGATATAGTGTCCTTCCTCATCTCTTATTACAGTCTTTGTTTTAAAATCTAATTTTTCTGATATAAGGATTGGCACCCCAGCTTTCTTTTGGTGTCCATTAGCATGGTAAATGGTTTTCCACCCCCTCACTTTCAATCTGGGGGTGTCTTTGGGTCTAAAATGAGTCTCTTGCAGACAGCATATCGATGGGTCTTGTTTTTTAATCCAGTCAGTTAGCCTGTGTCTTTTGATTGGGGCATTTAGCCCATTTACATTCAGGGTAACTATTGAAAGATAGGAATTTAGTGCCATTGTATTGCCTGTAAGGTGACTTACCGTATATTGTCTGTGTTCCTTTCTGGTCTTTGTTGCTTTTAGGCTCTCTCTTTGCTTAGAGGACCCCTTTCAAGATTTCCTGTAGGGCTGGTTTTGTGTTTGCAAATTCCTTTAGTTTTTGTTTGTCCTGGAAGCTTTTTATCTCTCCTTCAATTTTCAATGACAGCCTAGCTGGATAGAGTATTCTTGGCTGCATATTTTTCTCATTTAGTGCTCTGAATATATCCTGCCAGTCCTTTCTGGCCTGCCAGGTCACTGTGGATAGGTCTGTTGCCAATCTAATGTTTCTACCATTGTAGGTTACATATCTCTTCTCCCGAGCTGCTTTCAGGATTTTCTCTTTGTCTATGAGACTCGTAAGTTTTACTATTAGATGTCGGGGTGTTGACCTATTTTTATTGATTTTGAGAGGGCTTCTCTGTGCTTCCTGGATTTTCATGCCTGTTTCTTTCCCCAAATTAGGGAAGTTCTCTGCTATAATTTGCTCCATTATACCTTCTGGCCCTCTCTCTCTTTCTTCTTCTTCTGGGATCCCAATTATTCTAATGTTGTTTCGTCTTATGGTATCGCTTATCTCTCGAATTCTGCCCTCGTGATCCAGTAGTTGTTTATCTCTCTTTTTCTCAGCTTCTTTATTTTCCATCATTTCATCTTCTATATTACTGATTCTCTCTTCTGCCTCATTTATTCTAGCACTTAGCGCCCCCATTTTTTATTGCACCTCATTAATAGCCTTTTTGATTTCTACTTGGTTGGATTTTAGCTCTTTTACTTCTCCAGAAAGGGTTTCTCTAATAACTTCCATATTTTTTTCAAGCCCAGCTAGTATCTTTAAAGTGATGATTCTGAACTCTAGATCTGACATCGTACTAATGTCCGTATTGATTAGGTTCCTGGCAGTCGGTACTACCTCTTGTTCTTTTTGTTGAGGTGATTTTTTTCCATCTTGTCATTTTGTGCAGAGGAGAACAGATTAATGAGAGAACAAAATGCTAGCAGAGTAACCACATCCCCAGAAAATATACTCTAAACAAATCAGAAAAGACCTGAAGGAGTGCGATAAGAAAGGGAAAGAGAGAAAAAAGAAAAAGAAAAAAAAGAAAAAGATAAAGATAAAAACAAAAACAAACAAAACAAAACAACAACAACAAAAAAAAAAAACAGAATGTGATCAAATATGATCAGGCTGGTATATAGATCAGTGCCACACACTAGATTTGGGGTGTATTTTGGTCTTTTAGAAGAAAGTGCCTCCCAAAATTTTAAAGAAAGAAAAACTTATATATGTACAAAAATAAAGGTTGATATGATGAATGGATGGAATATGAATGTAAAAATGGAAATTATAAAAAATTTTATAAAAGGAATTGATAAGAAGTTGTTTGAAAAAAGAAAGAAGAGGATTTAAAAAAAGAAAAAAGAAAAAGAAAAAGAAAAAAAAAGGGAGAGGATGTGATCAGGCAGGGGAATAGAAAACACCATATACTAGAGATTTAGGGTATATTTTAATCCGTTAGAAGAAACTATCTCAAAATTTTAAAGAGAGAACAACTTATATATATAAGCCAAAAATATGGGTAACTACTATGAAGGGATAGAATATGACTCTAAAAATGAAAAATAAATTTTTTTTTTTAAAAAAAGGGATTGATAAGATGTTGGTTGAAAAAGGGGAAAAAATTCAAAAAGAAATAAAAAGACAAAAAGACAGTTAAAAAAAATTAACTTTAAAAGACTAAAGAATCATGGTAAAAAAGCCATGAATTCTATGTGCAGTATTCCCCTAGCGCTGGAGTTCTGCCGTTCTCATTGATCGGTAAACTTGGTCTTGGCCAGCTGTTCTCGCTGATCTTCTGGGGAGGGGCCTGTTGCCGTGGTTTCCAAATGTCTCTGCCGGAGGCGGAATTGCCCCGCCCTTGCCCCCTCCCGGCTAAGTATTCTGCTCGGGTTTGCTCTCCGGGGCTTTTGTTCCCTGCGAGCTTTCCGTACAGCTTTGGAGGCGGAGCGTGAAAATGGCGGCCTCCCAATCTCTGCCCCTGAGGAGCTGAGAACTCGGGGTCCCGCTCCTCAGTGAGCCCCCAGAGAAAAGTGGTCAGTCACTCCCGTCTCCCCGGTCTCCGCCGCACTCCGTGCTCACCTGGCCTGTGACCGCGCGTTTCTATCTCCGGCACCCGACCCCGGCACCCAGCAGATCCCTGCGGTGCGCTCCCACACCTCTCCTCCCCGGGGGAGGAAGGTGAGTCTCCCCGGATCTGCCGCTTGTTGGGTCCCTGCTGGAGGAGCAGTGGCCCGACTGTGCCCCGGATCACGGTTTATGGCAACCCCGAGCTGAGAGCCCGCGCCTGGGCTCCACCTCTGCAGCCGGCTTCCCTGCTCCGTTACCTGGGAGCTCTGCCGCACTCAGGCACCCCCGGTCTTTCTGTGACCCCGAGGGTCCTGAGACCACACTGTCCCGGAGGGTTCCACCCCCCGCTTAGCCACCAGAGTGACGTCCCTCAGCGGAGCAGACTTTTAAAAGTTCCAATTTTGTGCTCCGCGGCTCTATCACTTGCCAGAAGCGGCCGACGGAGGCCCCTCCCCCGCCGTCTATCCTCCCGAATATCGCCTCGGATTCACTTCTCCGCACGTCCTACCTTCCAGAAAGTGGTCACTTTTCTGATGAGAGAGTTGTTGCTCTTCTTTTCGTCGATCTCCTGTTGAGTTTGTAGGTGTTCAGAATGGTTTGATCCCTATCCAGCTGAATTCCTGAGAGGAGACGAAATCCAGGTCTCCTACTCCTCCGCCATCTTGCTCTGCCCCAGGCAAGGATTTTAAAGCAGCTTTTATAAATGTATTTATTTATTTTAAAATTTTTTTAAAATTATTATTTTAAGTAATCTCTATCTGCAATGTGGGGCTCAAACTCATGACCCTGAGATCAAGAGTCATATGCTCCACTGACTGAGCCAGCCAGATACCCCTATAAATGTATTTATGGATTTAAAGGACAAGATGAGCTATGGGTGTAAAGATGGGGGAAATCTCAATAGAGAAATTGAAACTTTACAAAAGAACCAATTCTGGAACTGAAAAAATATAATAACTGAAAAGAAAATTTTATTGGGTCGTTCTAATAGCAGATTAGACATTGCAGAAGAAAAAAATCAGTGAACTTAAAAACAGGGCAGAGAACAGTAAAATACCCAAATTGAAGTACAGAAAGAAAAAAATGTTGAATACAATTATGAGCAGCTCTGTAACTTGTGAGACAAATCAAAAGGTCTAAAATATAAGTTGAGGTCCCAGAGGGGATAGAGATTGAAGCAGAAAAAAATATTTGGAGAAATAATGCCAAAAATGTTTCCAAATTTAATAAAAACTATCAACCTACAAATCCAAGAAGTTCAATACACCCTTAGCAGTATAAACTTAAAAAAGAAAAGAAAAGAAAAATGATGTCGATATATTTTATATAATTACATATATTATATTCATTAAATATTGAAAAGCTATTAAAAAGAAGGAAATTCTTCCATTTGCAACAGCATGAATGCACCTAGGAGGCACTATGCTAAATGAGGTAAGTCAGACAGAGAAAGACAAATACTGCATGATCTGACTAATATGTAGAATCTAAAAAAGCTGAACTCAGGACACGTGGGTGGCTCAGTCAGTTAAGTGTCTGCCTTCAGCTCGGCATGATCCCAGGGTCCTGGGATCGGGACTGGCATCAGGCTCCTTGCTCAGCAAGGAGCCTGCTTCTCCCTCTGCCTGCCACTCCCCCTGCTTATACTCTCTCTGACAAATAAATAAATAAGCTGAACTCATAAAACCAGAGAGTAGATGGTGGTTGCCAGGAGCTGACAGGTAAGGGAAATGGAGAGATGTTGGTCAAAGGATACAGATCTCCAGTTACAAGATGATCTGGGAATCTAATATTCAGCATGGTGACTATAATTAACAATACTATATTATATACTTGAAAGTTGCAAAGAGAGTGGGTCTTAAATGTTCTCATCACAAAAAAAAAAAGTAGTTGTGTGAAGTGATGGAGGTGTTAACTAACCTTATTTTGATAATCATTTTGCAATATATATATGTATATCAAATCATTACATTGTACACCTTAAACTTATACAGTCTTATATGTCAACTACGTTTCAATAAAGCTGGAAAAAAAATCTCAATAATAAAAAAGAGAGAGGCGCCTGGGTGGCTCAGTCAGTTAAGCGGCTGCCTTCGGCTCAGGTCATGATCCCAGGGTCCTGGAATCGAGCCCCACATAGGGCTCCCTGGTCAGTGGGGAGCCTGCTTCTCCTTCTCCCTCTGCCTCCCTCTCTGCCTACTTGTGCTCTCTCTCCAACCTACTGTCAAATAAATAAATAAAATCTTTAAAAAAATAAATAATAAAAAAGAGAGAACCACAGCAAAGCATAGTCAAATATTAAAAGCCAAGAATAAAAAACAATCTTAAAAGCAGCCAGAGGAAAAAAAATACATTACATGTAGGGGAAAATGATAACAATTACCACTGAGTTCCCATAAGAAACATTGCAAGCAGGAAGAAAATAAAATGACATCTTTAAATTGCTAAAAGAAAAAATAAAACTAGAATTGAACCTACAATTCCATGTTCAGTAGACATAGAAAATATTTTTCAAGGGGCACCTGGCTGGCTTAGTTGGTAGGGCATGCAACTCTTGATCTTGGAATTGTAAGTTTGAGCCCCATGTTAGGTATAGAGATTACTTAAAAATAAAACCTTAAAAAAAAAAAAAAGAAAAGAAACTATCCTTCAAAAATGATGGTAGAAGAGTACACTTATTGTGATGAACACTGAGTAATGTATAGAATTGTTGAGTCACTATATTGTATACTTGAAACTAATATAACACTATATGTTCATTATACTTGAACTTTTTTAATGATATAAAAAAAGATGGTAGAATAAATATATTTACAGATAAAACCTGAGTTTGCCACCAGAAAACTTACACTACAAGAAATGTTAAAGGAAATTCTTCAGGCTGAAGGAAAATGATATCAAATGGAAACTCAGATCTGCATGAAGAAATGAAAAACACCCAAAATAGTAAATGTATTGTAGAATAGCATCTGATACTTTCCCAGCACCTAAAATCTTACAGGACTTAACTGAGTTCATCACCCACGCCCTACCTGATGATTTTTCAAAATGCCATTACAAAAAAAGCAGAATGGGTGTTATCACAGTTGTTGTTGGGGTTTTTTTTTTAAGGTTTTATTTATTTATTTGAGAGAGAGCGCATGAGAAGTGGGGAGGGGTAGAAGGAGAAGCAGGGAGCCCAATATGGGGCTCGATCCGAGGACCCTAGGATCATGACATGAGCTGAAGGCAGACGCTTAACTGACTGAGCCACTCAGGTGCCCCATCATAGTTGTTTATATAGAAATTTAGGCAACATGAATTTAGTTCACCCAAAAGAAGAATTACTTACTCTACTATTAAAGTGCAATTCAAGCTTTAAAAAAAAAAAAAAAAACTCCTCTTCAATGATAATTCACTGGAAAAAAAAAAAAACCTTCAAATATTTATTCCCTCTTTTATAATAGGTCAAATTATATTGATTTTAATACTTTGGAATCATCACACTTTTTGATCATCTTCTTGAATATAATAGAATCTTTGACTTATTTTGATATATTAAAAATTTGTGTCAAGTAATGTCTTTCTGCCTAAAAAAAATAAGGAAAGGAAGGAAGGAGGGAGGGAGGGAGGGAGGGAGAAAGGAAGAGAAGGAAAGTGTTTCAGGGAGTACAAAGTCTTGAGTGTAGGTCAGTTCATTCCAAAGCAGATTAGAGAAGAAAAAGTCTGCCATCCCAACCCAGCCTACTGTCCCTTGCCCATCTTAACAATAAAGCCTCAGTAAATTAGAACTCAAGCCAAAACCACTAGCTAAGAAGAGCTAGAAATGTGTCCATTGCCCAAATGCAGCACTCAAACAATAAAATAAAGCTGAGAAAGACACAAAATGTTATAGTACAAGTACTAAAGATTCATTTATTGCAAGAACCTTTTGGAGTCATCAGGAGTTCTGTTTTTCATAGACCTAATTAATCTATAGTTTTCTTAAAAATCAAATGAAGACCTTAAATTTTTCTCATGCCTTTCTCCTCCCTTTCTTTCCTCTCCTCTCCTATTTTCTTCCCTTCCTATTCACTTCCTTTCCCATTCTTTTCCCTTCTCAGTTCTGCCCTGTCTTTTCCCTTCGCTTCTCCATACAGGGTGAGGATGAGGTGAAAAGGACGTTGTGCAGAGGCACATCAGCTGCCAGCACCCATGCAGACACGGTGCAAAGCAGGGAGATACCGTCATGAGGAGGCTCATCAGTGGTGTGTACACTTTCACCAAAAGATGCCGGATGGGGAGTGTGCGGGGGCTGCATGGAGATGGTGGGAGAAGGAGACAATAAGATTGGGAGATTGATCCAATAGGAAAATAAATAAATCAATTGAGACCATCAATAATTATACTGAAAATAATGAGAGCCAGATTTCTCACTGTTGAAGAAAGTGCTTACACGAAAAGGGAGAAGACCAGAAAGAACCTTGATGTGTTGAATTGGAACTAGAGGTATCAGTATAAAGGCATGGTTTTAAGATTTTCTTCAATGGAACTATGCTCAGATTATTCCTTCCTCAGTGGGCAATGAGCCAGTTGGCACTTATGGATAGTGCCTGTAGAGATCTTAATTATAGTAGAAAAGGGGTAAAATATGTTTTTCTTCTTCCTTTGTCTTAAAGATCATTGACCAAAATCAAAGACTCAAAGAATACCTTAAGTAAGAACCTAATTAAAAAGAAAAAAAAAAAACCAAAATGATAAAACACTGTGTTTATTTATGTTAAAATTGTCCAGAGAATATATAATTCAATGAAATTATAATTTACCTCAGTGTAAATTAAATGCATGTAATAATTCAGTATATATGCAATACATAATAAAATATCCTTCATTGTCATGTCATGTTGGCAAATACAATAAGAAGAAGAGCCTACAGATTGAGTGCAAGAAATAAAACCTCAGTGGAAGTTGAAAACAACATTCTGGTTGGCAGTAAAACTGCACAGCTGGTGCCATTTGGGGAATAAAAAGGAAAAATATTTTTAAAGTCTAGTGATTTTTTTTTAGAAGGCTCTCAAAAAAACTCTAGTTTCTTAAAAACATTTTTTTGTGTGTGAACTTGAAACCTTATGTTCTCTGTTTTCCCATAGATTTAATAGCTCTAGTCAATATTCCAATGGGATTTTTCTTTCAGAACTTGAAAAATATGATAGTGAAAATCATGTATTATGATTAGGTAAGAATACAAAGCAATAGGGAGTGAGGAGGATAGTCTTCCCAATAATTCAAATATATTATAATATGAAATGGAGAGCACAGAAATAGACCTTGTTATAAGATTTAACATAAGGAGGAGCCTGGTTGGCTCAGTCAGTAGAGCATGTAACTCTTGATCTTGGGGGCTGTGAATTCAAGTTCCACACTGGGCCTGGAGCTTACTTTAAAAAGAAGAAGAAGAAGAAGACTTAATATAAGATAAAGAAGGAATTACAAATCAATGAGAAAGGAGAAAAGAAAGAATGGCAATTTGTGAATTTTGAAAAAAAAGTTAATTTGTATTCACCTCACCCTGTATTCCCAAATAAAATTCAAATAGATGATATATTAGAACCTTTAAAAAAATCAAAACCAAAGGAGAAAAAAAAGAAAACAAGAGTAAATATTTGCCAAACATGTGATGAAACTTATTAAACACATAAGCAACATAATATTGATAATATAAAAATAATGCACTTAGAAAAATGAACTGAAATATAAAAGAAAGTAACAAACTAGAAAAAAATTTCAATAGCAAAGATGACCAAAAAGGGGGGGGCTATTTCCTTACTTTACAAAAAGTTCATACAAATCAATAAGAAAACCACAGATGATACCAGCCAGGAATTATCAAATGAAGAAATAAAAATACCCAATAAAAAGTTAGAAAATGCCCTCATAACTAGTCAAAGAAAAAAAGTAATTTAAAAAGCAACATTTCCACATAAAAAAACAAGATAATATTTGTGGTAGACTCTTACCTTGGAAGCCTCTACTAAACATGCCTTGCTATACTCATGCCCTTGTGGAGTCCTCCCTACTTTGACTCTGGCCTCAACCATGTGACTTTCTTTGGCCAGTGAGACACTAGCAAGAGTGATACAAACCAAGGTTTGATAAAGACTTGCATATTGGTACTATTCTTCTTGGAACACTCCTTCTTGGAGGTCATCTGCCATCCTGGAAAGAAGATGAAGCTGGCCCACTGAATCATTGGAGGCTGTATTGAGACCCTAGAGGATGAAAGGTCATCTTGAACATCCCATATTCTGCTGAGCCTCCAGCTAAATAAACCATATATGAAGAATCTCAACTATATCATATAGAACAGAACCTCCCCCATCAACCCATGGAATTATGAGAAACAAAAAATCATTGTTGTTTTAAGTCACTAAGTTTTGGAGGGTAATTTGTTACAAAGCAGTAGATGACTGATATAATTTTTTTTCAATATCAGCAAAACAAAATTAACAAAAAGATACCATAGATCAAAAGCTTCTGCAAAGCACAGGAAATCACCACCAACAACAAAAAAATGCAACCTACCAAATGAACAAAAATATATGCAAATTCAAAATACATTTTAAAAAACTCATACAAGGTGTGCCTGGGTGGCTCAGTCGTTAAGTGTCTGCCTTGGGCTCGGGTCATGATCCCAGGGTCCTGGAATCAAGCCACACATCAGGCTCCCTGTTCAGCGGGAAGCCTGCTTCTCCCTCTCCCACTCTCCCTGCTTGTGTTCCCTCTCTAGCTGTCTTTCTCTCTGTCAAATAAATAAATAAATAAATAAAATCTTAAAAAAAAAAAACCAAAACCTCATACAATAGCAAAACAAAACAAAACAAAACAAAAAACACCAATCCAATTAAAAATGGGCAGAGGAGGGCGCCTGGGTGGCTCAGTTGGTTAAGCGACTGCCTTCAGCTCGGGTCATGATCCTGGAGTCCCAGGATCCAGTCCCGCATCGGGCTCCCTGCTCAGCAGGGAGTCTACTTCTCCCTCTAACCCTCTTCCCTCTCATGCTCTCTCTATCATTCTCTCTCTCTCTAATAAATAAATAAAAATCTTTAAAAAAAAATGGGCAGAGGATCTGAGCAGAAATTTTTCAAAGATATATAGATAGACAACAGGTATATGAAAATGTGTTCAGGGTGCCTGGGTGGCTCAGTTGGTTAAGCGCCTGCCTTCAGCTCAGGTCATAATCCCAGGGTCCTGGGATCAAGCCCCGCATCGGGCTCCCTGCTCCACGGGAAGCCTGCTTCTCCCTCTCCCGCTCCCCCTGCTTGTGTTCCCTCTCTCGCTGTATCTCTCTCTGTCAAATAAATGAATAAAATCTTAAGAAAGAAGAAAGAAAGAAAGAAAGAAAGAAAGAAAGAAAGAAGAAAGAAGAAAGAAAGAAAGAAAGAAAAGAAAGAAAAGAAAGAAAGAAAAAGAAAATGTGTTCAACGGGGCACCTGGGTGGCTCAGTTAGTTAAGCATCCGACTCTTGATTTTGGCTCGGGTCATGATCTCAGGGCTGTGATATTGAGCCCCACATCCAGCTCCACACTCAGTGTGGAGTCTGCTTGAGATTCTCCCTCTGCCCCTCCCCCTGCTCACATGCTCTCTCTCTCAAAATAAAAAAAAAAAGAAAAGATGCTCAATCATTAGGGAAATGCAAATCAAAACCACAATGAAATATCACTTAGCCCTGTTAAAATGGTATCATCAAAAAGACAAGAAATAAATTAAAATAAAATAAATAATAATAATAATAAAAGACAAGAAATAACAAGTGTTTGCAAGGATGAAAACAGAACCCTTATGCACTGTTGGTGGGAATATAAATTGTTTCAGCCACTGGGGAAAACAGTATGGAGATTCCTCAAAAAATTAAAAATAGAACTCTCATATGATCCAGCAGTCCCACTTTTGGGGATCTATCAAAAGGAAACAAAAACACTAACTCAAAAAGATATCAGCACCCCCATGTTCATTGCAGCATTATTTACAATAGCCAAGACATAGAAACAATCTAAGTGTCCACCAACAGATGAATGGTTAAAGAAGTTGTGAGATATATATACATATGTGTATATGTAATGGAATGTTACTCAGCCATGAAAAAGAAGAAAATCCTGCCATTTGCAACATGGATGGACCTTGAGGGTTGTTAGGCTGAGTGAAATAAATAAGACAGAAAAAGACAAATACTATATGATTCCACTTATATGTGGTATCTAAAAAAAACAAATGAACAAAACAAACAAACAAACAAACCCAAGCTCACAGATATAGAGAACATATAGGTGGTTGCCTGGGGGCTCAGGGGTGGCTGCAGGGAGAACAAATGAGTGAAAGGGGACAAAGGTACAAGCTTTCAGTTATAAAATAAATAAGTTCTAGGGATGTAATGCACAGCATGGTGACCATAGTTGATAGGGTATTGCATATTTGAAAGTTGCTAAAAGACTCGATCTTAAAAGCTCTCATCATAAGAAAAAGTTTTTTTGTAATTATGTGTAGTGACAAATGTTAACTAGACTTATGGTGGTGATCATCCACAAATTATACAAATATTGAATCATTACATTGTACACCTGAAACTAACATAATGTTACATGTCAATTATATCTCAATAAAAAATGATAATAATATATCAGTAATGTACATTTTTTCCATTGGAATTTGCTTCCCTGTGATTACCTATTTTGAGTCTGATTGTCAAAATAATGTAAGTACAGTGGTAATTTAAAAGATGTCAAATATGTACCATTAGTGTTCTAAATGTATTTTTTTTTTTAGAGATATCAAAGGGGCACCTGTGTGGCTCAGTAGGTTAAGCGTCTGCCTTTGGCTTAGGTCGTGATCTTGGGTCCTTGGATCAAGCCCCACATGGGGCTCCCTGTTCCGCGGGGAACCTGCTTCTTCCTCTCCTTTTGCCTGTCACTCCCCCTGCTTGTGCTCTCTCTCTCTCTGTCAAATAAATAAATAAAAACTTTAAAAAGAAAAAGATACCAAAGGTTGGGGACCTGGGTGGCTCAGGTGGTTTAAACATCTGACTCCTGATCTCGGCTCTGGTCTTAACCTCAGTATTGGGGGTTTGGGCCCCACATCGGGCTCTATGCTGAGTGTGGAGCCTACAGGACGGAAGGAAGGAAGGAAAGGAAGGAAAGGAAGGAAAGGAAGGAAAGGAAGGAACCAAAGGCACTGAAGAGTAAATTGGTACAGTGTAACATTGTTAGTAAGTTATTTGGCAGTAACTTACAGCAATTTAAAAAATGTTCATTGAACCCCCTAAACTCAGTAATTTCACTTCTAGAAATCTATTCAGAGGGGAAAAAACAGTTGGCTACAAAAAAATTTATAAATACGCTCATTGCATTATTATATATTGAGAAACAAAAACATGTATACCCACATCACTTTATTATTCATTCAGCTATCCTCATTAACATGACTTTATTATTCGATTATCTTCATCAACATAACTTTACTATTCTAAGAAATTCTTGGAAGATAAGAGTTGGAAATATCCTAATTTTTCATTTCTGGGATAGCCTGCAAACACATTTAAAGAAACATCAGACTGGTCAACTTTTAAATAGATAAGACCAAACAACTGTTTTCTCTTCTAGTCTCCAAAATCTTAGCCTCAAACTTTAACTTTGCCTATACTCCAATCAATCCTAAACTATTTTATGATTCTTACCCTGTCTTAGTCAATCCTTCTTATTGAAAGACCCACTTTAAATCAGATCCTCAAAAGCCTTATAAATCACCCAACCTGCTCTCATCCTTCTAAGATGCTAAGATTCTGTCAAGGTAGTGCTCTCCTTTACTGAGGTAAGCAATAAATTCAACTTTGCCTTATCACCAGATTGGGTTGGAAGTGTTTTGGGGGAGGTGGCATTCATCAATATGAAAGCAAAAGATGGAATAATATTTATACTTAGTGTCTAATTAAAGGAAAGTTACTGTAGGGGCAAAAAATTTTTTCCTTTTATCCCTTCTATGGTTCTTTGCCTGGTCTAATAATTAAATTGACATGAGATAGATTAGCAGGAGAAAAACAAACAATATACACAGGAGCCCAATAAAAATATGAAGACTCAATGGGCAACAAGTTAATTGAGGTTTATATAACATCCTGCAAAAGGAAAGGGGTAGAGACTTCGGGATACAAAGAAGGGGGTGGAGGGATGCCATTTACAGCAAGGCAGAGGAGATGTTTAGAGAACAAAGGTTGCCCTGTTATGCAGGTAAGTTTCTTAGACAAAAAGGTATCTCTGGAAATAGCTCTCTTCCTGGTACAGGACCCCTTTCCAAAGTAAATTTAGGCAGTTGAAGGAGAGGTGCAAGCTTTTTCTGAATCTGCTTGGTTTTGATTGCTTTTAGGTCAAAATGATCCTCCTGCTAAAGCGACATATTTTGGGGTGGTAAATTCTGCTCCACTTCATTACTAAATAAAATAGGGTATATTATTTCAAAGAAACAGAGAAATATGGAGTAAGTAGAAAATGCTTAGGTTATAAGTTAAACATAACAAAATTGTATTTATGATTCCAACTATGGGCTCAATGTAAGCATGTTAAGAAAGGAAGGAAGGGAGGAGGGTGAGGGAGAAAGAGGAAGGAAGGAAAGGAGAGAGAGTGAGAAAGAACAAGAGAACAGCTCAGTGTTTCTCTTTGAGTGTTGAAATATAAATTTTTTCCTCTCATTTTCAAATTTTCTTTAATGAAAAAAAATTGTAATAATGAAAATATTTTAAAAAATATTACAAACTAATTTTTTAAACAATATCAGTTAAACATATAAATAAGATGAAATGATCTTTCCCAGGTTCATATGCAAAGGGCACAATGGCTATTATGGTATGTGAATGGGAGAGATGTAATTTGTGCAATGCTCTCTCTTCAAGCTACTGAAGCACACCAGGTTCCTCAGCAATCAAACTTAAAAGATACTGGTTAGGAGACAGACCCTAATTGGTAACTGAGGAAAATGATAGACTAGCTCAGGCAGGTGCACTTCTTTGAATATAAATAATCACATTACATATTCTAAGATCAAGGTGGTTTCCATAATCCCCATAAATAATGGGGGCTCTCTTATTGTTCTGTAGATGTGACAAGATTAAAATTATTAACGTAAGCACAGCTTCTTTCTTTCTTTTCCCCCCAACTGCTTCCACGAAGCTGTCAGGTACTGCCTACTTAATTAAGCTTTGCACTTCCTCCTTTAGAAATGGAAAAGAAAGGCCTGAAAAGCACCACTGTTCTCAGGGCACTGCATGTTTCAGGGAGCTCATGGAATGGAGCTCTAGAAGCAGGAAGAAAAGTAATATTCAGAGACTGAAAACATTCTTTTAGGGTAGGAGTGACAGATTTCTAGGAATTTCAAAGCACTGAAAATAGGAGTGGACAAGGGATTTAATAAGAGTTTCCATGAGCTAAGTAATTGGACCCCTTTAAACATCTGAGAGAGAGGCGCCTGGGTGGCTCAGTTGGTTAAGCATTCAACTCTTGGTTTCCGCTCAGGTCATGATCTCAGGGTTGTGAGATTGAGCCCCACATCAGGCTCTGTGCTGGGCATGGAGCCTGCTTGTAATTCTCTCTCCCTCTGTCCAACCACCTCTTTCTCTCCCTCTCTAAAAAAATAAAGAAACTTTGTTAGAAAAAAAAGTCTGAGAGAGACATGAATCAAGGTTGGAATTTCTTTTGGAGCTGTGTTTTAAATGTAACACCACTCCCACACTGAAGCACATGGGCTTCTTATTGCTTCATTATTGTTATAAACATACATTAAATTCTGAATTAGTAAAGCAGTGTTGGTGATTTTTTTTTAGTATGCATACCAAAAAAAGAAAACAGAATTGAAAAGCAGCACTGGTTTTTTATCTAGAATTTATACAAAGGAAGCTCTGTACATGGTAGATAAGAGTACAGTGGCTGGAAAGGTATGTTTGATTGTGAGGATGGGCTCCTTTATCTGGATCTACCACAGTTTGGATGAAAAACCTCTCCAAATCACCAAACTCCCTTTACTCTGCTCTCATACTTATCAAACAACATTGTGTGATTTCTTGGTTACTTGGGACCCAGCAAATGGGTGCTAGATAACAGACACAAGTAATCCAGCTGATGGGAACACTGATCTTTTAAAAATGAATAAAGTGATCTCATAGTATACATGTGCACGTGCGTGCACACACACACACACACACAGTGGTCCAATATGTGCTTGACTAGAGGAAACCAGTTAATTTGAGACCTGTGATTACTAAAGTTCCAGAACTCTACAGAAGAGAGACCACCCACATCCTAGCCTGTGATAATTTACCAGAATTCAGTGCTGGTCAGTATGGGCCAAGCATTGCTACAGATATATTAAAGCAAAATATAACAAATGAACAAAACTCTGATGCTGTTATGATCATTGAGAAATTATGGAGTATTGTTGGAAAATTCATAGAGGTGGAATGTTAGTCAATAATAATAACAAATCCCATTCACCAGTTAGCAAATAGTGAGATTATTTCTTTGAAGAAATTTTATATGTTGGAGGTAATGCTGATGTCTCCCAACCATAGCATACTCTTCACACATTGAAAGTTGATCATCTTTTGGTGTAATCAGCCATAAATACTTAAGAAAATAATCACATTAACATTGATCACATTAATCACATTAGTGAAAAAAATAAAATCAGTATTAGTAATAATAATCCAAACAGCCTGTGTCTAAAGAATATTTGATGTTTGTTTATACATTGGTATGTGTATTCTGAATCGTCTTAGCACATGACACATTACAGCATAGACTCAACTGTATAAAGGATCTAACATCAAGCCATATAAATAGGTTTGTTTTTCAAAATACCAAAAGACCTTGTTTTACTACTACAAGCATACCTCTTTTTATTACCCTTCACTTTATTGCAGTTCACAGCTACTGCATTTTTTCAAATTGAAGGTTTGTGGCAACCCCACATCAAGTAAGTCTGTTGGCAATACTTTTACTACAACATTTGCTCACTTCATGTCTCTGTGTCACATTTCAGCAATTCTCACAGTATTTTAAACTTTGTCATTATTATTATATTTGTTATGGTGATCTGTGATCAGCGATCTTTGATGTTACTATTTTAATTGATGGGAATACACAACTGCAAATAAGACAGCGAACCTAATTGATAAATGTGTATAATCTGACTGCTCTACCAACTGGCTGTTCCCCCATCTCTCTCCCTCTCCTTGGGCCTCCTTATTCCCTGAGACACAACAATATTGAAATTAGGCCAATTAATAACCCTACAGTGGCCTCTAAGTGTTCAAGTGAAAGGAAGAATCTCACCTCTCTCACTTTAAATCAAAAGCTAGAAATGATTAAGCTTAGAGAGGAAGGCATGTCAAAAGCTAAGCCTCTTGTGCTAATTAGCCAAGTAGTAAATGCAAAGGAAAAGTTCTTGAAGGAAATTAAAAATGTCATTCCAGTGAACAAATGAAAGATAAGGAAGCAAAACAGCAATATGACTGCTTATTGACAATGCACCTGGTCCCTCAAAAGCTTTGATGGAAAACTACAGTGAGATTCATGTTGTTTTCATGCCTAGCATAACATCCATTCTGCAGCCCATGGATCAAGGAGTCATTTCAACTCTTAAGTCTTATTATTTAAGAAATACATTTTGTGGGACGCCTTGGTGGTTCAGTCGGTTAAGTGTCTGCCTTCGGCTCAAGTCACGATCCAGGGTCCTGGGATCAAGTCCCACATCAGGCTCCTTGCTCAGGGGGAAGACTGCTTCTCCTTCTGCCTGTCACTCCCTGTGCTTGCTCTCCTTCTCTTTCTCTCTGACAAATAAATAAATAAAATCTTAAAAAATAAATAAAGCCTAAATCCAGCAGGAGAAGATAAATAATAAAGATTAGAGCAGAAATCAATGATATAGAAATGAAAACAAAACAAAACAAAAGTAGAACAGATCAACAAAACTAGAAGCTATTTCTTTGAAAGAATAAGATCAATAAACCCTTAGCCAGACTTATCAAAAAGAGGAGAAAGGACCCAAATAAATAAAATCATGAATGAAAGAGATCACAACCAACACCAAAAAAATACAATTATAAGAGAATATTATGAGCAATTATATGCCAACAAATTAGGCAATCTAGAAGAAATGGATGCATTCCTAGAGACATATAAGCTACCAAAACCGAAACAGGAAGAAAAACCTGAATGGACCCATAACCAGCAAAGAAATTGAAGCAGTAATCAAAAATCTCCCAACAAACAAGAATCCAGGGCCAGATGGCCTCCCAGCAGAATCCTACCAAACATTTAAAAAAGAATTAATACCTATTCTTCTGAAACTGTTTCAAAAAATAAAAATGGAAGGAAAACTTCCAACCTCATTCTATGAGGCCAGCATTACCTTGATCCCAAAACCGGACAAAGACCCCCACTAAAAAGGAGAATTACAAACCAATATCCCTGATGAACATGGATACAAAAATTCTCACCAAGATACTAGCTAATAGGATCCAACAGTACATTAAAAGGATGATTCACCATGATCAAGTAGGATATATTCCTGAGCTGCAAGGGTGGTTCAACATCCACAAATCAATCAATGTGATACACCACATTAATAAAAGAAAGAACAAGAACCATATGATTCTCTCAATAGATGCAAAGAAAGCATTTGACAAAATACAGAATCTTTTCTTGATAAAAACACTCCACTATGTAGGGATAGAGGGAACATACCTCAATCTCATAAAAGCCATATATGAAAAACCCACAGCAAATATCCTCAACGGGGAAAAACTGAGAGCTTTTCCCCTAAGGTCAGGAGAATGACAGGGATATCTATTCTCACCACAGTTGTTCAACACAGTATTGAAAGTCCTAGCCTCAGCAATCAGACAACAAAAAGAAATAAAAGGCATCCAAATTGACAAAGAAGTTAAACTTTCACTCTTCATAGACAACGTGATACTCTATATAGAAAACCCAAAAGACTCCACCCAAAAATTGCTAGAACTGATACAGGAATTCAGCAAAGTCCCAGGATATAAAATCAATCCACAGAAGTCAGTCGCATCTATACACTAACAATGAGGCAGAAGAAAAAGAAATCAAGGAATTGATCCCATTTAAAATTGCATCAAAAACCATAACATACCTAGGAATAAACCTAACCAAAGAGGTAAAGGATCTGTACCCTGAAAATATAGAACACTTATGAAAGAAATTGGGGAAGACACAAAGAAATGGAAAAACATTCTATGCTTATGGATTGGAAGAACAAATATTGTTAAAATGTCTATGCTACCCAAAGCAATCTACATATTCAATGCAATCCTTATCAAAAACCATCAGCATATTCCACATCGGTGGAACAAACAATCCTAAATTTTGTATGGAACAAGAAAAGACCCTGAATAGCCAAAGGAATGTTGAAAAAGAAAACCAAAGCTGGAGGCATCACAATTTCAGACTTCAAGCTGTATTATAAAGCTGCAGTCATTAAGACAGTATGGTAGGAAAAATAATAGACACATAAATAGACACAAAAATAGACACATAAATCAGTGGAACAGAATAGAGAACCCAGAAATGGACCCTCAACTCTATGGTCAACTAATCTTCATCAGTGCAGGAAAGAATATCCAATGGAAAAAAGACAGTCTCTTCAACAAATGGTGTTGGGAAAATTGGACAGCTACATGCAGAAGAATGAAACTGGACCACTTTCTTACACCATACACAACAATAAACTCAAAATGGATGAAAGACCTAAATATGAGACAGGAAGCCATCAAAATCCTAGAGGAGAACACAGAGGCAACCTCTTTGACCTTGGCTGCAGCAATTCCTTGCTAGACATGTATCCAAAGGCAAGAGAAACAAAAACAAAAATGAACTATGGGGAAGCCATCGAGATAAAAAGCTTTTTCACAGCAAAGGAAACAGTCAACAAAACTATAAGGCAACCTATGGAATGGGAGAAGTTATTTGCAAATGTCATATCAGATAAAGGTCTAGTATTCAAAATCTATAAAGAACTTATCAAACTCAACACCCAAAAAACAAAAAATCCAGTCAAGAAATGGGAGAAGACATGAACAGACATTTCTCCAAAGAAGACATCCAAATGGCCAACAGACACATGAAAAAATGCTCCATATCACTCGGCATCAATAAAATACAAATCAAAACCAAAATGAGACACCACCTCCTACTGGTCAGAATAGCTAAAATTAACAACTCATGGGGCACTTGGGTAGCTCAGTGGTTAAGTGTCTGCCTTCAGCTCAAGTCATGATCCCAGGGTTCTGGGATCAAGCCCCACATTGGGCTCCCTGCTCAGCAGGGAGCCTACTTCTCCCTCTCCCACTCCCCCTGCTTGTGTTCCATCTCTCACTGTGTCTCTCTCTGTCAAATAAATAAATAAAATATTTAAAAAAACCTCAGGAAACAACAGATGTTGGTGAGGATGGGGAGAAAGGGGAACCCTCTTACACTGTTGGTGGGAATGTAAATTGGTGTAGCCACTCTGGAAAACACTATGGAGGTTCCTCAAAAAGTTAAAAATAGAGCTACCCTATGACCCAGGATTGCACTACTAGGTATTTATCCAAAGGATACAAACATAGTGATTCAATGGGGCACATGCACCCCAATGTTTATAGCAGCCATGTCCACAAAAGCCAAATTATGGAAAGAGTCCAGATGTCCATCGACAGATGAATGGATAAAGAAGATGTGGTATATATATACAATGGAATATTACCTAGTCATCAAAAAAAATGAAATCTTGCCATTTGCAATGATGTGGATGGAACTAGAGGGTATTATGCTAAGTGAAATAAGTCAGTCAGAGAAAGACAAATGCTGTATGATATCACTCATATGTGGAATTTAAGAAACAAGACAGATGAACATAGGGGAAGGGAAAAAAAATAAAATAAGATGGAAATAGAGAGGGAGGCAAACCGTAAGAGACACTGAACTGAGGGTTGCTAGAGGAGAGGTGGGTGGAGGGATGGGGTAATTCAGTGATGGACATTAAGGAGGGCACTTAATGTAATGAGCACTGGGTGTTGTATACAATTGATGAATCAGTAAATTCTACCCCTGAAACTAATAACACAGTATATGTTAACGACACTGAATTTAAAGTAAATAATTTTTTAAAAAAGAACCATTGTGGTACACAGAAAGAGATCAAAATATCAACAATAACAGGATTTTAGATGAAGTTCCCTCATGGATGACTTTGAGGGGTTCAAAACTTCAGTGGAGGAAGTAACTGTAGATGTGGTGGAAATAGCAAGAGAGCTAGAATTAAAGATGTGACTGAACTGCTACAATCTCATGATCAAATTCAAATGGATGAGGAGCTGCTTCATAGAAATGAGCAAAGAAAGTGGATTCTTGAGATGGAATCTATTCCTGATGAAGATGCTATGAAGATTACTGAAATGATAACAAAGGATTTAGAATATTACATAAACTTAGCTGATAAAGTAGCTGCAGGTTTTGAGAAGATTGATTCTAATTCTGAAAGAACTTCTACTGTGTATAAAAAGATATCAAACAGCATTGCATGCTAAAGAGCAAGTGTCCATGAAAGGAAAAGTTAATCCATATGGCAAATTTACTGTGCTCTTATTTTAAGAAATTGCCACAGCCAACTCATCATTCAGCAGCCACCACCCTAATCAGTCAGCAGCCATCAACATCAAGGCAAGACCTTCCACAAGCAAACGATTACAAGTAGCTCACTGAGAGCTCAGATGATGGTTAGCATTTTTTAGCAATAAGGTATTTTTAATTAAGGTATGTATATATTTTTTAGACATAATGCTATTGCACATTTAACAGACTACACAGTATAGTGTAAACAGAACTTCTATATGTATTGGGAAACCAAAAATTTCATTTGACTTGCTTTATTGCAATGTTCGCTTTACTGTGGTGGTCTGGAACTGAACCTATACTATCTCCAAGTTATGCCTATATGTCATCTCTAATACTCTGGCATGGATATAGGAAAGTTTCCTAAGGGATTCCAGCATTTTTGTGTATTTAAAGCTCATGGGTTGCACACATTAAGTAAGAAGTATGGCTGATTTTTTTTTTAAACAAAGACTGAATTATAATAAATACAGCATAAACATATAAATACACATATACATACAAGAAGTCAGGCGGGCAGGCTAGTTAGTACTTGAAGTCAGAATAATATTTTATCATGTTTTAGGATTCCTCTGAGTTTGCCTCATGGACACACCACATATTTAAAATAACTTTGTGATTAGGAGTTTAATTTTAGTGATTGAAGGTTAAAATTACATAAAAAGGTTTAGGAATATCTGAAAAATATAAGACTACCTACTGAGTTGTCTTGGTCATGCTGAGTAGCAGAGGAAACATGATCTAAGTAGCTGCATATTAGATACTACAATCTCATCTTTATAAAGTGGATATTTAGATTCTACTGGTATCTTAATGCTAGAATCTTTGGTTCATCGATATAGACGAAAAACTACTCATTAAATATCTTCTATGTTCAAGATACTATACTGTGATGCATAAAGAGATCTTTAAAAATATTTCACGTTCGGGGTGCCTGGGTGGCTCCATCATTAAGTGTCTGCCTTCGGCTCAGGTCATGATCCTAGGGTCCTGGGTTCGAGCCCCGCATTGGGCTCCCTGCTCGGCGGGAAGCCTGCTTCTTCCTCTCCAACTCCCCCTGCTTGTGTTCCCTCTCTCGCTGTGTCTCTCTCTGTCAAATAAATAAAATCTTAAAAAAAAAAAAAATTTCATGTACTTGAGCAATGTACTATTTGATTCCGAATTGCAGCAATTTGATGTCAGTTGAGCATATCTTCTTTGTTTTTATTATACTTTCAGAAGAAAAGCTGGATTTCTAAATAAAATGTCTTCATTTTAGCATCCACTGTGTCAATAGTTGAGATTGTGATGATCAAAAAATATTAAAGATAAGTATTCTTGGAATGATTACTCTAAATATGGTAAAACTGACATATGAGAGTTTTTTAATTAAAATAGCAGTACATTAAAATTGTTTTAAAAATATAGACACAAATCTTTGGAATATAGCAAAAGAAGTACTAAGAGGGAAACTTATAACAATACAGGCCTACCTCAAAAAAAAACAAGAAAAATCTCAAATAATCTAAATTTACACCTAAAGGAACTAGAAAAAGAAGAATAAACAAAGCCCAGCGTTGGTAGAAGAAAAGAAATAATAAAGACCAGAGCAAAAATAAATCAAACACAGAGTAAAAAACAATGGAAAAATCAATGAGGAGCACCTGGCTGGCTCAGTCGGTAGAGCATGTGCCTCTTGATCTCAGGGTTGTGAGTTCAAGCCCCAAGTTGGGCATGGAGCCAGTTAAAAAGGTAAAATAAAATAAAATAAAGAACAATGAAATCAAGAGCTGGTTCTTTGAAAAGATAAACAAAATTAATAAAACTTTAGTCAGAGTCATCAGGAAGAGGGAACAAACAAATAAAAGCAGAAGTGAAAGAAGAGAAGTAATGACACCACAGAAATACAAAGGATTATAAGAGACTACCATGAAAAAGTATACGCTAACAAACTGACAACTTGGAAGAAACTCATAAATTCCTAGAAATATACAATCTTCTGAGACTGAATCAGGAAAAAATAAAAACTCTGAACAGGTCAATTACTAGTAATGAAATTGAATCAGTAACCAAAAAACTCCCAGCAAACAAAAGTCTAAGACCAGATGTATTCACAGATGAATTCTACCAAATGTTTAAAGAAAAGTTAATGCCTATTCTCCTCAAACTATTCCCCCCCAAAAAAAATCAGAAGAAGAAGGAAAGTTTCTAAATACAATCTACGTGGGGCACCTGAGTGGCTCAGTAGGTTACTCATCTGCCTTTGGTCAGGTCAAGATCTCGGGGTCCTGGGATGGAGCCCCACATGGGATTCCCCGCTCAGTAGGGAGTCTGCTTCTCTCTCTGCTCCACATTCCCCCAGCTCATGCTCACTCACTCTCTCTCTCTCTCACAAAAAATAAATAAATGAAATTTTTAAAAATACATACATACATACATACAATCTATGAGACCAGCATTACTCTGACACCAAAACCAGAAAAAACACTACAAAAAAAGAAAACTATAGGTCAATATCCCTGATGAACATAGATGCAAAAATCTCCAACAAAATATTAACAAACCTCATTCAACAATACATTCATTAAAAGGATCATTCAGGGGTTCCTGAGTGGCTCAGTCAGTTAAGTGTCTGATCTTGGTTTCAGCTCAGGTCATGATCTCAGGGTTGTGAGATCTAGCCCTGCTTGGGACTCTGTACTCAGCCAGGCGTCTGCTTAAGATTGTTTCCCTCTCCCTCTGCCCCTCCACCCCACTCATGTGCAAGCTCTCTTTCTTTCTCTCTCTCAAATAAATAAATAAATCTTCTTTTTTTTAAAAAAGTATCATTCAAAAAAAAAGGATCATTCATCACAATTCAGTGAGATTTGTTCAATATTCACAAATCAATCTGATATATCACATCAACAAAATGAAGGATAAAAATATATGATTATCTCAATAGATGCAGAATAAGCATTTGATAAAATTCAACATCAAGAAAGTGAATGTAGAGGGTAAAAAATTTCAACATAATAAAGGGCATATATGACAAACCCATAGCTAACATCATAATCAATGGTGAAAAACTGAGAGCTTTTCATCTAAGATCAGGAACAAGACAAGAATGTCCACTCTCACCACTAATGTTCAACATAGTACTGGAAGTCCTAGCCACAGAAATCAGACAACACAAAGAAATGAAATGCATCCAAATTGGTAAGGAAGAAGTTAAACTGTCACTATTTGCAGATAATATGATACTATATATAGAAAACCCTAAAACTCCACCAAAAAAAAAAAAACCTAATAAATGAATTCAGTCAAGTTACAAGGTACAAAATTAATATACAGAAATTGATTGTTTCTATACACTAATAATGAAGAAAGAAGAATTTCTTTCTTATCAGAAAGAAATTAAGAAAACAATTCCAGTTACAATGCCACAAAAAGAATAAAACAGAGGAATAAAATTAACCAAGGAGATGAAAGACCTTTACTCTGAAAACTATAAAACACTGATGAAATAAATTAAACACTACGCAATGTGTACTGTATAATGTACATAAATGTTGAATCACTATGTTGTACACCTGAAATTCATATAATATTCCACGTCAACTACACTTAAACTTAAAAAAAAATCCCTTTTTCCAATATGCACAAAAATAAATAAGTAAATAGATGTACTACATACATGATAATAATGTTCCTGGGCTATTGTCTTAGGTGTTTGGTTTTTTGGGTTTTGTTTTTAGTTTCCTGTTTTGCCTTAGGTGTTTTTAATTTCAGTTTTCAGTCTGTAGTAATAGATTTGGGGAGGATTTTTTTTTTAAGATTGTATTTTTTATTTAAGAGAGAGAGAGAGCACAAGCAAGGGGAGTAGCAGGCAGAGGGAGAGGGAGAAGCAGTCTCCCCGCTGAGCAGGGAGCCCGATGTAGTGCTCGATCCCAAGACTCTGGGATCCTGACCTGAGCTGAAGGCAGACGCTTAACCAGCTGAGCAACCTAGGCGCTCCTGTAGTAATAGAATTGTAATAATTCGTGCACATTGCCTTTTCTTCTTGTAATTAACAAGCACAACTGTTATCTATTTTCACATTGAAAATTACAACTGTGCCTCTATTTTTTTTACAACACTATTAAAATACCATTGACTATATTCCCTATGCTGTACCTTTTATCTGCATAAGTTATTCATTCCATAACTGGGAGCCTGTATCTCCCACTCTACGTCACCATTTTGCCAAGTGGTGGAATTAATTCCTCCACTTGCCTCCCCTCTGACAACCAACAGTTTGTTCTCTGTATTTATGGATTTGTTTCTGCTTTTGTTTTTTGTTTGCATTACTTTTTAGATTCCACATATAAGTGAAATTATATGGTATTTGTTTTTCTCTGTCTGACTTATTTCACCTAGCATTATGACCTCTAGGTCTACTCATGTTATTGCAAATGGCAAGATCTCATTCTTTTCTATGGCTGACTAATATTTTATTGTAAATGCATATACAAGAAGGTGTGATATATATACATTCTTCTATCAACGGACACTTAGGTTGCTTCCATATCTTGGCTATTATAAATAGTGTTGCAATGAACATAGGGGTGCAGATATCTTTTCAAGTTAGCATTTTCATACTCTTTGGGTAAATACCCAGAATGGAATTGCTGGGTCATATAGTATTTCTATTATTGATTTTTTTTGAGGAACTTCCATACTGTTTTCCACAGTGTCCATGCCATTTTACATTCCCACCAACCGTGCACAAGTGTTCCCTTTTCTCCACATCCTTGACAACACTTATTATTTCTTGTCTTTTTGATGATAGCCTTTCTAACAAGGTCAAGGTGATATCTCATTGTGGTTATTTGCATTTTCCTATTGATTAGTGATGTTGAGCATATTTTCATGTGTCTGTTAGCCATCTGTATGTCTTTTTTGGAGAAATGTCTATTCAGCTCCTCTGCCCATTTTTTCATTGGATTCTTTGGGTTGTTTTATTGAACTGTGTGAGTTCTTTATACGGTCTGGATATTGACCCTTTATCAGTTATATCTTTTTCAAATATCTTTTCCTATTCAACAGGTTGCCTTTTTGTTTTGTTGATGGCTTCCTTCACTGTGCAAAAGCTTTTTAGTTTGATGTAGTCCCATCTTTTAATTTTTGCTTTTGTTGCCCTTGTCTAAGGAGGCAGATCCAATATATATATTAAAAGCCAATGTCCAAGTGCTTATTGCCTATGTTTTCTTCTAGATTTTTAATGGTTTCTGGTCTTACATTTAAGTCTCTAATCTATTTTGAGTTTATTTTTGTAAATAGTATAAGAAAGTGATCCAGTTTCATTCTTTTGCATGTAGCTGTCCAGTCTTTTCAGCACCTTTATTGAAGAGACTGTCTTATCACCATTATATATTCTTGCCTCCTTTGTTGTAGATTAAATGACCATATATGTGTGGGCTCATTTCTGGACCCTCTATTCTGTTCCATCGATCTACGTGTCTATTTTTGTGCCAGTACCATATTGTTTTGATTACTACCACTTCATAGTAGATCTTGAAATCTGGAATTGTGATACCTCCAGCTTTGTTTTTCTTCTCAAGATTGTTTTGGCTATTTGGGGTCTTTTGTAGTTCCATACCATATTTTAGGATTATTTGCTCTAGTTCAGTGAAAAATGTGGATATTTTGAGACGGATTATATTAAATCTATAGATTGCTTTGGTACAATGAACATTTTAAAACATTAATTCTTCCAGTCCATGAGTAAGTTATATCTTTCCACTCATTTGTGTCATCTTCAATTTCTTTTACCAATGTCTTACAGTTTTCAGAGTACAGGTCTTTCACCTTTTTGATTATTTTTCAGTGTTTTATTCTTTTTGGTGCAGTTGCAAATGGGATTGTTTTCTCAATTTCTATTTCTGATAGTTTATTATTAGTATATAGAAATGCAACCAATTTCTGTATATTAATTTTGTATCCTACAACTTTATTGAATTCACTTATTACTTCTTAGAAGTTTTTTTGGTGGAGTCTTTAGGGTTTTCTGTATAATATAATATTATCTGCAAATAGTGGCATTTTAACTTCTTCCTTACCAATTTGGATGCATTTCATTTCTTTGTGTTGTCTGATTTCTGTGGCTAGAACTTCCAGTACTATGTTGAATATTAGTGGTGAGAGTGGACATCCTTGTCTTGTTCCTGATCTTAGATGAAAAGCTCTCAGTTTTTACCAGTGAGTATGATGTTAGCTACTAGTTTGTTATACATGGCCTTTATTATGTTGAGGTATGTTCCCTTTATATCCACTTTGTTGAGAGTTTTACCATAAATGGATATTGAATTTTATCAAGTGCTTTTTCTGCATCTATTGTGGTGATCAGATGATTTTTATCCTTCTATTTGTTAATGTGGTGATCGCCTTGATTGATTTGCAGATATTGAACCATCCTTGGTTTCCTGAAATAAATCCTACTTGATCATGGTATATGAAGTACATCAATTTAGAAGGAGGTGAGAACTACAGAAGTGTTCCTGGAACTTTTCAGGTGACTATAAACCAATTCAAAATTACTTAAAAAAAAAAAAAATAACATCTATATACAAGATACAAAAATCAAAACAGTAAAAAACAATGAAAAGTAAATCTCCCTTCCATCTTAGTTTTCTTATCAGAAGAAAAGGACTGCTACCAGTTTCTTAGGGCTAAAACAATCTTCTTTTATATGACTTTTATAGGACTTATCTTCTTCAAAACTGTTTATTCCTTCTGTACTTTCATTTCAGTTTTCTCCTACCTTAATCCATATACTTATTCTGCATGGTATGGTCATAAAGAGGACTAGAGTCCTTCACAGTCTTACCAAGTAGCCAATTGAACTGTGGGCCAAGATTCTTTTTCTCCCATTACAGTGTTATTGCAGAAGATTTTACATTATCACAACAATTAAAAAAAACATTCTTAGGAATATGAGTCCACTTATTCCTAGTTCATAAATGATATTCCAGGCAGCTTCTAAATCCAGACACCAAAGGCAGCCTAACCCAAACATATGACTTAAAACAAATAGATCAGAGATATCTGGGTGGCTCAGTCAGTTAAATGTCTGCCTTCAGCCCAGGTCATGATCCCAGGGTCCTGGGACTGAGTCCCACCTGGGGCTCCTTGTTCAGTGGGGAGCCTGCTTCTCCCTCTGTCTGCCACTCCCCCTGCTTGTGCTCTCTCTCTCTGACAAATAAATAAATAAAATCTTTTTTTTTAAGATTTTATTTATTTATTTGATAGAGAGAGACACAGTGAGAAAGGGAACACAAGCAGGGGGAGTGGGAGAGGGAGAAGCAAGCTTCCTGCAGAGCAGGGAGCTGGATGCGGGGCTCAATCCCAGGACCCTGGGATCATGACCTGAGCCAAAGGCAGACGCTAAACGACTGAGCCACCCAGGTGCCCCATAAATAAAATCTTAAAAAACAACAACAACAATAAATAGATCAACTATTTAAAATTGTTTTCGAGTAGGCCTATTTAGTCATCACAGTAGGTAATAAGGAAATAGCATCAACTTCCTGGTCCCCTATTCCTTCATGCCTGGCCTCAGGGTAGACTGCTCTCCCATTCCAAATAGTCTCCCTTTTTGGTTAGATATGACTGGCTACTGACATGGTGTTAATGGCTCCCTAAGACCATGGCTTGTCCATAAGTCATCCACAAAACCCTCTCTGGGGAAGGGGCTAGAGAAGCAAGCTAGGGTCTCAGCACTAGTTTATATAATGCTCCCTAGCCTGTTCCTGTCTATCAGAAACGGGACTTGTCCTGCACTGCCAAGTTTGTTACATAAGAGGCAAGGGACTTTGCATAGTGAAAACCCATTCATACAACCAAATACCTAAATACTTTATCTTGCTTAGGATTATAAAGTTCAGTAATATGTAGGAAAAAAAATACTTTCATGGGCATGAGATGCTGAAAAATACAAAATGTTCTCTAATTCACTATAAAATACATTCCAATCCAAAACATTACTAAATTATGACTTTTTCCCCAAGAGGAAATAATCAGAAATGTTCTTTAAGTAATTCCTCATTAAAGGCCTGACATCTCCTTCCATCTCCTCAAATGAAACAATTTCATAAGAACCTAAAACTCCAATTTGTCACATTATGGGTAATTGTTAGTATCTATTCTTAATAATATTATACTGTTTGCTTTTCTAATACATTGAAACCAAGGTTGTAGTACATGCCTGTATTATAGGCTTAATGTAGTCACCATGTAAATTCTATACCTTTAATAACCAAGCTTTGCAATATTATGTTTTCATAATATTAAGACAAATCTAAATTTTCCATATTTTTTAGGTAAAGATATTAAATGACATAATTCAAGATAGCTATTGACTTTTAGGTAAAGCCATATGAAAGTATCAACATCTGAGCATTTTCAACTTACAAAACCAGAAACTTCATTTGATTCCACCTAATTCCAGGTGGTTTCAAGAATAATGTGCACAAACCAAATATTAATCATCATAACAGAGAAATAGTAAAGGAATCAATGGCCACTACCTAGAATTGTCAACTGCCACTACCTAGAATTGTCATAATTGATACATTAAATAGTTTTCCCACTTCTAAGATTATAGAACTTGTATGGTTTTCATACCTAAAATTTTAAACCCTTAAGGATGGACAAGGCCTGGGTGCCTGGGTGGCTCAGTTGGTTAGGCAACTGCCTTCGGCTCAGGTCATGATCCTGGAGTCCCGGGATCGAGTCCCGCATCCGGCTCCCTGCTCAGAAGGGAGTCTGCTTCTCCCTCTGACCCTCCCCCCTCTCATGTGCTCTCTCTTTCTCTCTCTCTCTCATTCTCACTCTCTCAAATAAATAAATAAATAAAATCTTAAAAAAAAAAAAAAAAGGATGGACAAGGCCTGACAGATGAGGATAAATATACAAAAAAAAAAAAATGGTCATATACAATGACCATATTTTTGTTTCAAGAAAAGACATATTTTTAAAAAAGAAAATGGTAAGATAACACTGTTAAACTTCGGAGGCTCAAGAAAGATGTTTAAAATTAAATTTATTCAAAAATATTGAAAAACACTAAGAAGAAAGTAAGTTACCTATAATCCAAAAACTATTTAAAATTCTATAACAAAGAAGACAAAGTCCTCCATATAAACCTTCTAACCCCTTTCCTTTGAAATAGCCTATGCTACACAGATTAGCTATATATACTTATAAATATATTTTTATAAAAATGAAATTGAACTGCAATTTGCTTTTTCTTTTTTAATTAACCATGGCTGCTTTCCTGATGAGTACAAACAGATCTATTTCACTGCTTTAAATAGCTGTAAAGCACTTCATTAAATAAACTCTATGATGTTATTTCATCATTTCTTCATCCTTATATTTTTCAGTTCTTATTATGGCTGTGTGATTGGAAAATCACTGTGTCCCCTTTACACTAGGGTGGTGGGCAAAGGTTTGGTAAACTTTGATGTCATCAAAGCATCTTTTTGAAAAATACAACTTAGAAAATAGCCTACATTTGTTTTAGGCTATGTTCTTGAGGAATAAAAGAATTAGAGAAAGAAAAGCAGTAAGAAATATACATCCACACATTCATAAACAGATGTGTAGATGGAGAAAGAGAAAGTGATTATCTCATATGTTTATAGTGAGATGATATTAAGAAAATGAGTGAGGAATCTAGTTATAAAATGAGATTTTTAATCTCATAAGGCGAAGGTGTTTAAAGTCCAAAACTCTGAGTGCAAGCTAACTCTTACTTTTTCTGTGCTTTAAGGATTTAAGTTTGTTGACTTGTTCAAGAGATAAAGCAGTTTAAATTGCAAAGTGAAGTTAATGAAAAATGAAAAATCCCAATTAGCTTTAGTTGGAAGTCAGCACCACAGCACAGCACTTTCAGAAAATTATGTGGCGAGCTATTACTATATTCCTTTTGCTGTTATTAACTGGAGACAAGAACTGAGGGGTAAAGAGCCAGAAAGAGGGCCACCAGCAGACTCAAAAAACAGGGCAAATACAACAGTGAAGATCTAGATAAATAGAGTTCTTTACCATTTTTATGCATTATTTCATGTTTAAAATTTTGCTTCGAGGCCAATGATTATATTCTACCATTGGGATCACTACCATATGATAATGAAAATAGGGGAGCATGAACTTTGGAGTCTAGATGGATGTGGGCTCAAATCCTAGCTCTATACTTTTCTAGCTGAGTCATCTTGGAAAACTTATTTAAAATTTTGGGTCTCAGTTTCCACTTCTAAAACAAAAATAACATAGATGTTGCTGTTAGTACATGTCAATAAATGTTGGTTAGGATATGTAGTTAATATACCTAGCAAATCATATTGAGAGCACTGCCTTTGCATAAACGAAACACTTAGATACATCACTCCAAACATTGGTTCTCAAAATAGGTTGTCAGAACAGCACATTCCCATCACCTCTGAGCTTATTAGAAATGCAAAATCATGGACCCCAGTCAGACATACTGAATTAGATGGTCTGAGATGGAGCTCAGGAAACTGTTTTACAACCTCTCCAATTGAATCTTGTGCATGTTAAAGTTTGAGAATCACTGCCTCAGAATTCAGCTTGACGTGACTTTCATATGGTATTTTCTGTTAATGAACATGAAAGGATCCAGCAGTCATCTACATGGCTGACTTATCCATTAGCCACAGGAAGCACAGTGCCTGTGGCCTATGATACTTTTAAAGGCTTATAAAATTTTTTTTAATGTTATTTCTTTTTAAAATCAGAAGAAAGGGGCACCTGGGTGGCTCAGTCGTTAAGCGTCTGCCTTCGGCTCAGGTCATGATCTCAGGGTCCTGGGACAGAGCCGCACATTGGGCTCCCTGCTCAGCGGGAAGCCTGCTTCTCCCTCTCCCTCTCCCCCTGCTTGTGTTCCCTCTCTTGCTGTGTCTATCGAATAAATAAATAAAAATCTTTAAAAAAAAATAAAATCAGAAGAAAAAAATAACAATGATAATTAATATATAATAATGAATCCAGCCTGGATTGTCTCTTTAGACCAAAGCAGTTTAAAAAAAACAAAACTTTTAAAATTTTTATCAAAAATATAGTTTCATATATAGCACTATAAATCTGACTTTAAAAATCTTTAATGTATTTCTTGGGACACCGGGTGGCTC
This sequence comes from Mirounga leonina, assembly GCF_011800145.1. NCBI lineage: Eukaryota > Metazoa > Chordata > Mammalia > Carnivora > Phocidae > Mirounga > Mirounga leonina. Next base: position 35,667,533 of record NW_023270807.1, read on the forward strand.
AGTCAGTAAAACGTCTGCCTTCAGCTCAGGTCAGGATCCCAGGGTCCTGGGATCGAGTCCGCATCAGGCTCCTTGCTCAGCGGGGAGCCCGCTTCTCCCTCTGCCTGCTGTTCCCCCAGCTTGTGTATGCTCTCTCTCTCTCTCTCCCTCTCTCTGACAAATAAATAAAACCTTAAAAAAAATCTTTAATGTATTTCTTGTGGAAGAAGGGACCCAAGAAAGCAAAAGTGCCTCGGATCCAGGAAAGTAATAATTCAACCTGTCACCTGAAAGCTTCACTGTTCATTTATTAATGTTGATACTGAAGATACCTGCTAGGAACTATTACAAGAAATCTTTGTTATTCTGAGAATATATTCACTGACAATTTTAAAAATATTAGTTTGAGCTTCACTTAATCAAAAGTTTAAAAATTTAAACTTTAAAATTTTAGCTAATAAACTAACTGTTGAAGTTCTAGGAAAAAATCTGCCACATGGAATAGGGACAGAAAGCATGGACTAAACGAAGAACTGGAAACAATAAAGGAGCTTCATATGAAGCATGGTAGGATTAAACAAGAGCAAAAATAAGATAAGTTGAAAGTGAAGTAGAATATTATAATGTAGAAATTATGTTAACACAGAAACTTAAAACATACTTATAACAGAAATGTATATACATTATTCTCATATGACTCACTGTTCATTTTATCTGACACAAATACACTTAGCTCTTCAAAAACCATCAACCAGACAGAATTTGCAGAGCCTGCTATTGTCTTCTGAAATTTGTATTTAGTCATGGACTATGTACTGTGCTTTTTAGTGCTTAAAAGAACAAGATGGAGTATTGTGTTTTCAAAGAAATATATGTATTTAAACTGGGCTACTGTTTTATTAATAACTATTAAGCTCTACCAGCATAAAATATGAATCAATTTATTCAAGTACAGTTGACCCTTGAACAAGGCAGGGAGGGACTAGGGGCACCCATGCCCCCATGCAATGGAAAATCTGCATATAACTTTTGATTCCCCCAAAACTTAACTACTAACAGCCTACTGTTGCCTGAAGCCTTGCTGATAACATAGTAAATTAACACAGTTATATGTATTATATACTGTATTCTTACAATAAAATAAGTTAGACAAAAGGAAATGTAATTAAAAAATCATATGAAAGAGAAAATATAATACTGTAACTGTATTGAAAAAATTCCACATTATTATAAGTGGATCCATGCAATTCAAACCCAAGTTGGTCAAGGATCAACCAGTTTTATATGCAACATTTTAAATCTGACTAAAATAGAGGAAACCGCCAGCCTGATACAAAAGAAGAATTTGTAGCCATATACAGAGAGAAAGCTTTGCTATTATGTATCCATTACAAGTCCTCCTTCTGTCAGTTCCTGGCCTCCTTAAAAGTTGTTTCAATATTGTAATCTTCAAAGCCAGGCCCTAGGTTCACATCTGGATTGCTGATCCTTTTTAGGGTATTTATCATAGATTTCTACCACAATGTTATTTAGGGCAAAGACGTTTTCTGGACTTCTGAGAAGATTGAATTAGATGGTGTCTAAGGAATCCAGGTTCTAGAATTCTATGATTCTGAATTTTCCTTAGCAAAGATTATTTTAAATATGTTGTTTTCGTTTGCTCATTCATTCAGGAGATATGTATTAACCTATTGGTGCAAGACTCTATTTAGACAAAAAGTGCATTGAGGATGGAGGATAAAACATGTTCAAAGGCTCTAAAGTAGAAAAGAAGATGAAGCATTTGTGCAACCGAAAGAAATACAAAATGGTTGGAGCTTAACTGAGAGGGTGAAAATGCTATTAAGATGAGGCTCATGAAGTAGTTAGGGAGGGCCCAGTAGATCAAGTAAGGATTTAGGATTTTATCCTAAGAGCAACAGGAAACCTTTGTTTGAATGGTTTAAACAGGAAGGTGCTTTGATGTGATTTTTTTTTTTTTTAAAGGATCATTGTAGCTTTTGTGTGAGAAATGGATTAGAGGATGGGTACAGAACATGGAATGGCCTGTTTGAAGCTGTTATTACAGTAGTATGGCTGAGAGGTGATTGTGGCTAAGACTAGGGTGGGCTCATTGGAATTGGAAAAAATGTGAATAGATTCAAGACCTATTCAAGGACGTAGATTTAATTTAAAAAGCAAGTCAAGAGTGATTCCTAGGTTTCTAGATTGTGAAACTGGTGGATGGCAACACTTTGTACTGAGCAAGAACCCCAGCAGAGGAATAGCTTTGGGGAGGGTCTCATGCTCTTGTATCCTTCCAAAAGATCCTGTAGTTGTCTTAATTCTGTTTTCCTCTGAATTCTGTTTGCACAGGATGATTGTGTAGACTTGCTGATGTTGGTCCTTTGGTCATCGCCATTGACCATTGTGATTGGAGATGGGATGTTTGCATTACTGAGTTTGGAAGAGTAGGTCCAGGGTTTAAACTTGGTAGTGGGTGACCAGACTAAGTGAGTAAAAAGACATTGGAGAAGATAGGGCATTAGAATTAGAATTGTAGGTGGCAGGACCCTGCTTTGTTTTGTTTTTCCTTTTTTCTAAATTTTCTTTAATGGAATAATTACAAAAAATAAAGTAGCTTATTATATCCATTGTAATTACCCATGCATTCAAGCTTAAAACAGTCTAACTTTTCTCCATTTTATCTTTTTATCTTTTATGCCAGAATTAAATTGTTTTTTAATATGACAACTAACAAGTTAGCTTACATCTCAATAAAATTTGCCAAATTTAAGCAATAAAGACATGCTAGACTTTTAATAAAAATTGACCATGTAACTCAGAGAATTGATTTTGTAATTAGTCGTATTTCTAATATTCTAAAGCATTCTCAGCAACATCCCTGGGTGTCATTCAAAATGTATGTATAAAGAAGGGCTACTAATTGAGTGTTTGTAAGTATAGTAAATATATATTTATATGTATAGTAAATATATCTACATTTCAGGGACATGTCCTCAATCTGAAGTTTTCTAGGCCTGAATACCTAAATAAAGAGATACATGATATCTATCAATTCTTAATTGATAAGGTTCATATATATGGAAGAGGTGATTCCTGAAAATATCTTTAATCTTATACTTGAATATGGACACTGATCATTTCACATGGAATTGCAGACTCATAGACTAAATTAACCTGAACGGAAAGGAGTGTAGAGATTGTTTAATCTAGTGGTTTTCATAATGTGGTCCCCTAATCAGCAGCATCTTGCATCACATGGGAACTTATTAAAAATGCAAATTTTCAGACACACTCCAGACCCACCGAATCAGAAACTCTAGGGGTGGGGTAGAGCAATCTGTTTTAACAATCCTTTCCAAGTGATTTTGATGCCACACTTTTAAAGTTGGAATTATGTGTTCCCATAGAAATTAGCTGAAATTCACACACACACAAAATACAACAATGGACTTTGTCTTAAAGATCCTAAATCAGATTGGTTAAAAGACATCTTTTATAAAACTCCACCTTGTTTCCCATTCCATATGTACATTAGTTTTCTATGGCTGCTGTAATAAAGTAGCACTAACTTAGCAACTTAATAAAAATGTATTATCTTACAGTTCTACAAGGTCAGAGGTCCAACATGTCTCCATAAGCTAAAGTCAAGGTGCTCACTTTGCTTTCTGGAAGCTCTAAGGGAGAATCAGTTTCCTTGCCTTTTTTGGAAGCTGGCTTCCAGAGGCCACCCACAGTTCTTGACTTCTGGCACCTTTTCCCATTTTCAAAGCCACTGTGCATGTATTTTTAAATCAGAGATTATCTTTTAAACTGCATTTTGGAGTCTGTACAAATGAGTCCAGTCCACCCACATCTGCCTATTATCTACACGCCTCAGTATTATACTGTCACTGGCACAGACTCTATGTCATAGAGCATCACAACTAGATCATTCAATATACTCAAGCAACAAAAATAACAGAGTATAAGAAACTATATTCATTATATTACTTTTACTAACTCAGGAAAGATTACTCATTTTAGGATACGATTTTAAAGAAGTTTTAAAGGAAAAGATTTTCTGCTTATGCCTTGGCTAACAGGACAATTAAACTAATTAGAACAGTTCATTCCTCAAGATTGCACAGAATCAGTTTTTCTGCATCGTCTTAACAGCTGTTGAATTTTCACTGACACACAGCAGAGACTTTCGTTTTTTAAAGAGGGATAGTGAGGGATTTAAGAAAAATGTTCGCTTAGAGGACTACACACTTAAAGGAATTGAGTTTTGGTGGTGGAACTATGCATAACTTCTTCCCTTTTCTGTATTCCGGCTTTTCATTAAAGAATGTCATATTTTTTTATAATTTAAAAAAGCCAAAGTAAAGGGAAAAGCAAACGTGATATAATAACCTGCCATTCATTATAAGGCCTGATTTGTAAGGCAGGGAATGGTTTTTAAAGTCTTAGGCACATATGACAGCTTTTTTTTTTTTTTTACATTGTCATCCAAAATGTACTGCAGAATCTTCCTTGATAAATTATTTTGAAAACTTTTTAAAAAATGAAGGAGGACCACAAATCATTTTCTAAACATGTGATGACACTACTTCACTGCAGCTTCCCTCATCGGTTGGCTATGGTTTAAGCTCTAAGGCCTGGTCAAAGAAAGGAACTTTTGACATTTTTTAGGCAATTGTGGTGCCGCAGAAACCAAACTCATCACCGGCCTGGCTTAGAAGCGCTCACACTCCAAGTCTGCCAGGGGGCCCTCGGCGGTCGAGATTTTGGGCGAAACGTGTCCAGGCCGAGTCCGCGCGGCGCCGGGCCAGCCCACCGAGAGCCACGGCGGCGGGAGCCCCAAGCCGGTGTCCGGTGCGGCGCTGCGGGCAGCTGCGCCCGCGAGCGGAGCCCGGGCTCCTGAGGGGAGCGGCGCCGGGGGCGGCGGCGGCGGCGGGGTGGGGGCGGGAGCCGGGCGGGAGCTCCAGCGCCCGTGGGGGAGGAGCGGCGGCGGCGGCGGCGGCTGGAGCTGCTGTGGCGACGGACGCGAGGCGGTGGCAGAGGAGACCCACCCCTGTCCACATGGACAGTCGCAGAGGCCTCCGCTGATGCATACACGCCTGGGCGGGGTGGGCGGACGGCCGTAGCGGCGGCGGCGGTGGCTGCAGAGGGAGCGAAGGGCCTGGGGGCGCCTGACGGTCGCGAAGCCCTCGCCGCCCCGGCGCGGCGGCTGCGGCCATTTTACGGCCCGGGACGAAGGGAGGTGTGTTTGTGTGCTCGCCCTCAGCCTTCCTTCCTGGGGCCCGCGGCGGGGAGAGCGTCTCAGGCGGCCTGGGCAGGCGGTGGATGGGGAGTCGTGGGCCGAGAGGAACCGGGCCCGGGAAGCGCCGTCGCCGCCGTCGCCGCTCGCGTTCCCCCGCAGGGGCCTGAGGAGAAGCCCAGGCCGCGGGCCTCGCCACCCGCCAGCCCGCGGATAGGCCCGGAGCGCCTGGCCTGCTTTTGTGTAGGCCCATCTGGACGTGGGAGCGCCGCCCCCCTGACGGCCGAGTTCTAGGCCCGCAACCCTGCGGCGGCTACCCCCCTGCGGCGCGGCCCCGCATCCCGGCGAGCGCGGCGGTGGTGTGGGCCATGGATTAAGAAGGAGGCGGCGTGGGAGGAGGAAGATGGCGGCTGGCAAGAGCGGCGGCAGCGCCGGGGAGATTACTTTTCTGGAAGGTACATCTCTTTCTGCCCTTGCAGGGGGTGGGCTGGGGAGAAATCAGGAAAGTGTGCCCCCCCGGTCTCCGGATATTCAGTTATTCGCATTGGGGGGGTTTGGGGGGGTGGGGGGGCAGAGGCACCGGGGGGCGAGGGCTGCTGGGGCGATGGCGGGGAGGGAATGTGTTGCGAGCGCGCTGGGTTCGAGTCCGCCGGTGCGGGGGGCCTGGCCTGGGCGGACCTAGCCGAGAGGGCGCGGGTGGACCAGATGCGAGCTGGCGTTGGTGGGTGTCCTTTGAGAGTGCACGGGTTAAGTCTTTGACATTTAAAAGTATTGGGGTGGCGGCCTAAGGATGAGAGCAGATTGCATTCAGATTTTGTCTGGTGTTCGTGGAAAGTTTCAGGTTGCTAAGGTCGGGTGAAACTGGGGGGCAGTCTGGGGAGGGGAGAAGTAGTTTTACTTGGGTATGTTTTATATGCGCCCTCTGCTCTTTCTGTTTCGCAGGGCTTCAGGCTTCCTTTTGCCACCAGTTTTCAGATTAGGTCTGGCCCTGTCAGATGGTCTTACGAAATGTGTTTTGCTAAAGATATTTTATAAAATAATTTCTCTGAAAGTAGAGAAGGAGATTCACAATGTCAATTTGGGGACGGTCACCAAAGCTAATAGACAAAGTTTGGGTGGTTCCATTTTTATTCACTTGTGAGGGGAAAGTTAAACATTTGCTGTAGGTGGACTAAGTAAGTCGTAAGAAAAGCTGTATGTTACTGTAGGGAATGGTGGTAATGGGTAACAGTGTTGGTTCTTTGCCCATATAAATAAGGACCCCCCAAATACGGGTAAATTCGTTGTGGTTGTGGACCAGGAACTTGACTGTTCACATTGCTTAATTTGACTATGGGTTCGGTGTTTACACCGAATTAAATATAAATCGAGTTTATAAATATGTTTAGAAAAATGAGTGTACTGTGCAGTGATTGTTAAAAAGGATTAGCCACTCTGGATAATTTCACAAAGATGATTTTCATATACGGTATAAGCAATACTTTTAAAAAATAATTAATTAGAAACATTTCTGGATTAAGAAAGTGTATCTTAACTGTGGTACAGGTATTCCATAAGAGGGTGTAGAGGGATAGGTATTGCCTTGCTTACGGTTTTATTAACAGCACCTGGGGCAGTGCCTGGACCACAGTAGGGCCTCAGTATTACTCTAATGAACGAATTGGGCCTAACAGAGGTGGATAGGGAAATAAAGCTCAATTTTCTTAATTCTTCCTTGAGTATAGCAAAGCAAAAAAAAAGAAAAAAAAAATCTTAAAGGTGATGAGAGATTTATATGAGATTCCTAGTAAGAAGATGTGGAAAGTTTCTAAGTTTTTCTGGGTTCATTTCATATTACCCCCGTTCTACTTCCATTCTTGTTTGGCCAGAATAGATAACCTATCAGAGACTGAGAGTGGTGCAGCTTGTGTTACAGGTGGTGCTGTGCTGTTATTTTTTATTTTGATATTGGAACCTCCAAAGATGGCTTGCTGATGCTTACTTAGTACATTCAGTATGCAGATGATTGTATTTTTGTACTGCAGTAAGTTTTGGACTTCTAAGGCTTCTGATTTAGTTTAAATTCTGACTAGATGAACATAGGGAGGATGGAAAGAGCATAAATAAAGCCAACAAATACAGGGCTGATTGTGAATTTCAAACTGTTGTTTTTAGTTGAAACTAACCTAAGGGTCTAGGAATGTACAGTTACAGTAAATTTGAGTTTCACCATGTCTCCTTTAGCATTCTCATAAAGAAACAAATGGTAACTTGTTAGAATATGAGCATAAGGGAAAGTAAGGATTTCAGTTTCTCATATCTGATTTTTATATATTATATGGAATCTTTCTAAATAAATTGATGCTAGTATTTTTTGTGTTTAATTCTTTTCTTTACACTTTTAATAATAAAATAAAATACTCACTGTAAGTTGCCATACGTTTTATACTACCATATTTATAAGTTTTCAAAATATTTCCCCATAGGGCTTAGGATTTAATTTTTAAACATCAATAGAGTATACTTCCCTTACTCTCTCGTAGACTTATTGAAAAACTGAAGTAGGTTTTCATTTACTCATCAGGTATTTATAGCCACCTATTCTGTGCTAGGCACTGTACAAACACATGGTATTCCCTTATACTGTTTTATTTTTCATAATAGCATTTATCATTTGATAAATTTGTTTTTCAGTCCTACTAAAATATAAACTCCATGAAAACAATGACTTTGTCTTTTCACCATCATATTTCTTGCACTGGAAACAATTTGTTGTTAATGAAATAAACAAGATGATAGCTGTATGATAAAGACTGGAAGAAATACACAGAGCAATAAAGGAGTGGAAAAGCCATTTTACATGGTACTAAAATCAGGAAAGGCCCTCCTGAGGAGGTGATACCTTAGTTAAGGTAAAACCTTAACTATGAGATACTTCGGAGTATGGCAGAGAGGATGCTGCTTGTAAAGTTCGAGATGATACATGGTTCCATTTGTGAAACAAAAAGGAGGTCATTATGGCTGAAATGTAGCAAGCAAAGGAGAGAGTGATAAGAAAGAGAGGCAGCAGACCTATCACGCAAGGTGATGAATTTTTATTTTATTCTAAGAAGTGGGAAGTCATTGAAGAGTTTGGGGCCAAGGGGTGTCATATGATTTATCTTTTTAAAAATCACTTTGTTCTGTGTACAGTGAATTAGAGAAGAGGAATAGTAAAAGCAGGGACATGAATTAGAATATTGGAGTACTCTAAAATAGAGGGGTTAGAATAGATAGATAAAAAGTACCAGGAGGTAAAAACTTCCGTCATAAGATAATCTTGGAGGTGAAAAGTACAGCATAGTCAGTAGTCAATATAGTCTGTAATACTGTAATAATGTTATATGGTAACAGATGGTGACTACACTTATGGTAGTGAACATTGAGTGGTGTACAGAATTGTTAAATCAGTGTGTTGTACACCTGAAACTAATATTATATGTTAACTGTACTTCAGTAAAACCATCAGAGGGGCTTGGATTAGATTGGTAGCAGTGGAGATTGGGGAAGAGTGGATAGACTGAAGGTATGTTTGGATGTAGAGCTTACAGGACTTCTTGATGGATTGTATTTTGAGGATCAGAGTATGAGAGTAATCATAGATGGCTCCTAGAGTTTTGGTTGGAGGTGTTGGGGGGTAATTCCATTTACTGAAATGGAGTAGACTGGTAGAGGAATGAGAAGTTTATAGCTCTGCTTTGGTCAAATTAAGTTTGAGATGCCTGTTTGTCATCCATGTTCTAAATTGTGTTTTATTATAACTAAGTAAAATGTTAATTCTATTTCCTTTTCTGATTTCATTAGGGAAAAGCAGACCTACTGGCTACTATTGTACTTAATTTTTTTAGTGTAGTATCTCACTGAAATTATATGAATTTAATTACGCCACAACTTACATTGAACTTTCTTTTCTCTGTTTCTTTCTCTTCTGTACATGTAAGGTTGTCTTTTACCCCTTTTCTACATGTGATAATATCTTGGCAGGTTTTTCTTTTCTTTTCCTTCATTCGTTCAACAGGTATTTATTGAGCAACTGCAGTGTTGTAGGTAGTGTGAGAGGCACAGTGATGAAGGGGGAAAAGAAATGGTTTCTCCATGGGTGATGAGAGTCAGTGATCAAATAATCACACTTGTAAATGTAAAATTACAACTCTCGGGCACAAAAAAAGGAATTATTTATAATAACAAGAATTTGATCTAATTAGGACACCTTGAAAGGTGAGTAGGAGAAGGAAAGGTGGAAAGGCAGAGTTTTCCAGGCAGAGGGAATAAAATAGAGAGAGTATGACATGTTTAAGGAACTAAAAGGAGGACAGTGTGATGCTGGTTAAGAGAATGGTATGAGATGAAACTGGAGGTAGCGTTATCAGATTTGTTCCCCCAAAAGGTCATTGGCTACCACATGGAAAAGGATGCTTTAGAGAAGAGCAAAAATTATCAGCAAGATCAGTTAGGGCAAAGGTGATAGTAACTGGCTTGTTCTTGTAACTTTTTTTTTTCATAATTCCCCCCCTTTTTTCTCCTCTGTGGAACCTCTAACAAATCTACTTCCTCTCTCATTTGTTCCTTCTTTTTTATACTGCACTTATATCTAACTTTCTTTCCCTTGCCTTTTTTTTTTCCCTACCAACTAATTGCCTCACCAGTATTTTCTTCCATTTTTTTTTTTTTGGTCTTCCCTTTTGTATGTATGTGTATATGTACACATACATGTGTATACGTATGTAACTACTTTGTTTTCTTTTTCATTTTGGGTCCAGCTCCCTTTTGGACTTTGTCCATTAGCTTGAAAAGCCTGATGCTGAACTATGGCACTCTATACCAGCAAAATCTATCAAGTATCCAAATGAAAAGTGTTTTCTATTTCCCCTTAGCCATACTTTTATTATACATATAACTATAATAACCCAGTTTGTTAGTTTTACTGGGGATTGTAAATACTTCATAGGATCTCTTGAACTAAAGCACAATTTCTTCTAATGATTGGCATTCCATGAATATGAACAAGGTCTTTAAGTTTCCACCTGCTAAGTGGAACACACCACAAAGTTCTCCATTTATCCCTGCTCCTTCTTTTGATAGCACTACTTTTAGAAACTGCATCACACTATCATTCCTTAATTACTCCTTACTTAAGTATGTTTATTTCCTGGTTTCGTCCCAGTTGAATTGATTTCATGTACTCATATGGAACAGTAGAGTAGAACATCACTTAGAATGGCATTTTCATTAGAAATGCAATGAGAGCATGAACTCAGAAGCCAGAATGCCGGTATTCAACATTTAGCTCTACCACTTACTAGTTGTGTGATCTTGGATAGATTTCTTAACCTCTTTGTGTTTTCATTATCTGTGAACCAAGGATAGTAATTGTAATTACCGCATAAAGTTGCCATGAACATTAAATGTATTAATATATGTTTAATTCTTAGAACAATTCCAGGCATATAATCCCAAGCACTGTGTGTTAGTTGGTAATATATTGATTTTCTTAGTAGGCAGAGAGGAGAAAAAGAACTTCCTTTTCTTGCTTTCCTTCTCTTTCATATTGGCTTCACTTTCATTTGAATTCATTTTATTGGTTTTCTTTCACTTAATGACCTTCTTTTTCTAGGTATTAGCTGATTGTTGTGGGTTTTTTTAGATTTTTTTACATTTTATTATCTTTTAAGTAATCTCTACACCCAATGTGAGGCTTGAACTCACAGTCCGGAGATCAAGAGTTGTGTGCTCTACGATTAAGTCGGCTATTTGATTATTCTTGATAGTATGGTTGACTGGTGTAGTCAGAGAGGCAAGAGGGAATAAAATTATATAGTCCACATATCTACACTTCCATAAATTGATTGTTTCTGTTGCCATTACTAAACTATGTTGCGTATTTGAGGAAATCAAGAGTTGTAGAGGGGTTATGTGACCTAGAAGAAGTCGGTGGGAAAATCAGAAATAGAGCTTGGGATCTGACATATAGCCTTAACTTCCTTCAGCATTTCCTTCCTTCTTTCCTCTTTCCCTCCCTTCTTTAACCCTTTTCTTCACCCATTCTTCCTTTTACCTACTTTCCTTTTGAGAGAGGGGCTGGACAGGAGAAGGAAAAATAATAGGGAATTAGGGGGAATTACCAGTTATTGATGAAGCAGCACTTTAAGATGGCAAAAGCAGAAGTCACAGATCTCTTGAGGCCCAGCTTCAGAAATTACCCAGTCACTTTTGCCATATCTGTTGGCAGAAAGGTCACAGAATCAACCCAAATTCAAGGGAGGGGAAGTAGACCACCATTCAGTGGGAACGCAAATAATTTGTAGTCCTCTTTAATCTACACAGCCACCTTTCCTCTCCCATTTACCTGGTATTTTTTTTCTTTTAAGATTTTATTTTATTTATTTGTCAGAGAGAGAGGAGAGCACAAGCAGGGGGAGTGGCAGAGGGGGAAGCAGGCTCCCTGCTGAGCAAGGAGCCCGATGCGGGCCTCCATCCCAGGATCCTGGAATCATGACCTGTGCCTAAGAAGGCAGGCGCTCAACCGACTGAGCCACCCAGGAGTCCCTGGTATTTTTTTTTTTTTTTTTTTAATTCTTTCAGCAAAGTCGTAGTATTTCCTAAACTTGAAAATGACGGTTCTTAGAAGATCTAAAAGTTTCTGATATCTGGGCAATTTGGTAAGCTACAGAAAGAACAATGTTGGCCACACAATTTGTAATTTGTTTCACAGATAAAAATAGCAACATAAGCAGCCATTGGTTTGACACTTCTTTGATAAGGGACTGATTGAAGAATTTCGGAATCCAGGTAAGCGTAAGAAAGAAGAAAAGAGGAAGAATGTTAGAAACTCTTCTTTCCTTTTTTCTTTCATTCAGTGCTGTCTGGGTTAGGGGAGTTGTAATCTTTCTCTTTTTCATTACCTAAACTCTTAGGAAACATGGTCACACTATAATATTAAAAATTAAACTATCTCAATACAAAACACAACAGTTAATATACAGAGTCAAAGACACACTATTAATGGTCACAATTACAACCACCTAAGTTGTATATATTGCTTAGAATAATGCAGCATGGATGGTGATCTGTTATTGTGAACTGCAAATTACGGTCACCAACATCAGCTTAAAAAACAAAGGCAGCAAGTACGGAAGGTAGGTAAACTATGCAGTATTCATTTGACACTAAGAATGGTGTTGCTTCAGCCTCTACTTTTTGGTTTATCTTAGGTTTTGTACTTTACAGAATTTTCTGCATCCAGCACCAAAAATTAGGACCTCTTGTCTCCTGAGGATAGACGTTCAGTGCTAAAATTGGGACAATCCTAGGCAAATGGGGACATTTAGACATTTTGCCTAAGTCCAAGTTAACAATTGCCTTGAAGCCATCTGAAGTTACAGGCTTGATTAGTAATACAATAAACCATATTCTGATCTTGCCTTTGGAGGGTGTTTTTGTTTTTTGTTTTTTTGCTATTTCAAATACATGTCATGCTTGGTTTTTAATATGGTTGGGTTCCTCCTCCCCCCCCCCCCAACATTAACTACATTATAATCTTTGAAATAGAGCAGGGAGAAAACAGTATTTGTGTCCAGTAAATAGTAAATTCACTTTTTCATTTTTTACAAAGATTGAAGCCATTTTTCAGGACATAAAGAGCTAGAAATTCCTTGAGACTTTTTGTAGACTATGAAGTAACCTTGTTGTCCTTCCTCACTCAAAAATCTGCAAACTTCCTACCCCACAACTTCCTATGTATGAATCTGCCACTAAATCTTGAAAACATGGTGAAGATACTACCTTGACTCTGCCTCCATGGAAATAGTATCTTCTCTGCCTCAATAACTCCTATGGCCATTGTTTGGATGAAGTGGGATTCCACATGCTTTGGCATTTAATCCTTTCTTCACCCTAGGTTGGTCTCCATTCTCTGTTATCATCATAGGACATTTATCAAAGAATGATTTAGTTTTGTCATAATAGCAGTTACGTCTGAGAATATCAGCATTTCCTTCACAGTTTGAGTACCAACTCCTGAGTCTCCTTTGTCTTCACCGTTTATAAACTTTATCCGTTTCTAAAATTTACCTTCTAATTTAAGCTTACTGTGAAACTTGTTTCCTTGTGGAATTCTGCATTTCATGTTCAGAATTAAAAGTGTCATTGGTCCACCTCCCTGGATACTGCCACCTTCTCTTACTCTGATGATCTCGCCTTTCTTTGGAGCAGAAGAAACAATCTGACGATCATTTCTGAGTTGTGCGTTTCCTGGTTTTGGAATTTTGTGTACATCAGGCTTGAGATAACTGAATTTTTAGAATTGTGTTTTCTGTGTAAAGATAGAACCAACTGCATTACTTTGGATAAGATACCACCACTTGATATTTCTGTTCTATAGAAGATCAAGGAGCTTCCAGAAACACCAACAGCACCAAACAGCTGCCTGATAATGACCTTGGACAAAACTAAATGTATGCTGGCATCCTGCCAAAAGGTCCATAGACACCCACTGAATGGAATGAAGAAGTAGGTAGATAAACCGAGAGAACACTGAACAGTAGCTGGATCCTGAGGCAAAGAATATGTGGTTTTGGTGGCTCCCAGAGAAGTTTAATTGCATATCGCTCCCAAGAATATAATATCTTCTGACTTCATCTTGAGATAGTATTGGATAATCTATTGGTCTATCTTCTGTGCCAAAGTACAAAGGTTTTATAGAGAAAATCACCTCAGCTGGGTGATTTTTCTGCTTCATATAGCATCTGTGGGAATTATTCAGTGGTAGTTTGGCTGATCTGGAGGTTCCAGGATGGCTTCATTCAAATGTCTGACTCTGGTGGGTATGGAAAGGTAGGCCCTTGTCTCTCCATGTAGTGTAAAGGCCTCTTCACATGGTCTCTTCAGCAGGTACTCAGACTTGTAACATGGTGGGTCAGAGCTCCAAGAGACAGCCTTGGAGAATCCTGACAGGTTCTTGGGAAAGACGGGGGCTATACTGCTATAGAGCCACCTGAGATTGCTTTAATTGAGATTTTTCTGACATTTGCATTTAATTCCTCTTTATGTCTTTTTATTATTTTATTATGTCTTTTATTATTATTACTTTTGTATTTCTAAGTTGCAGAAGTTCTGTCACAGTGATTGTTTTAAAAAATTTATCCCATTTTTCATTATTTTTCTTAAAGATTTTATTTGAGAGAGAGCGCGTGCGAGCGAGTGCATGTGCCATGAGCTGGGGGAGGGGCAGAGAAAGCAGAACCCTACTAATGCAGGACTCCGTCCCAGGACTCCAGGATCATGACCTGAGCTGAAGGCAGACCCTTAACCGACTAAGACACCCAGGCTCCCCTCCTATTTTTCATTATTGTAAAACCTTACAGGGATAGTTTAAAAATTATTAGGAAATACTTCCTAGGAATAGTATAGCAAAAACTCATGTTCTACTTACTAGCCTAAAGAAAACATTACCAGTACAGTTGAAGCTGGGGTGATCCCTATCTTTTTTGCATCCTCTACCTGTAGGAGTAATACTGTCCTTGATTTGGTAGTTTTCTCATGCAGTTCTTTGTACTTTACTCTTTTCTTTCTTTCTTTCTTTCTTTTTTTTTTTTTTAAGATTTGTTTATTTATTGTAGAGAGAGTGCATGCGTGAGTGGGGGGAGAGGCTGAGGGAGAGGGAAAGAGAATCTCAAGCACATTCCAGGCTGAGTGTGGAGCCTGATGTGGGGCTTGATCTCACGACCCTGAGATCATGACTTGAGCCAAAATCAGGAATCAGACACTTAACTGACTGAGCCACCCAGGCACCCCATGTACTTTACTCTTTATGTATCTCTAAACTGTGTGTGTGTAAATTATTTCGCATATCTTAGAACATTTTATGAATCACACTCTGTATTTTTCTGCAACCAGAAATTTTTCGTTCTTTTTTTTTTTAGATTTTATCTATTTATTTGACAGAGAGACACACAGTGAGAGAGGGAACACAAGCAGGGGAGTGGGAGAGAGAGAGAAGCAGGCTCCCCGCGAAGCAGGGAGCCCTATGTGGGGCTCGATCTCAGGACCCTGGGCTCATGACCCGAGCCGAAGGCAGACGCTTAACGACTGAGCCACCCAGGCACCCCAGGAATTTTTCGTTCTTACAGCATTGTTTGAGAGATTAATATAATGAGACTAGTTCTAGTACTTTGATTTTCATTGCCATTTAGGATTTCGTAGTATGAGTAATAGTACAGTTTATACATTCCTCTGTGGAAATTTAGGTTGTATCCACCTTTTTACTGTTACATACATTGCTACTATGAATACCGTCATATGTTTCATATTGCTACTATGAAATTTTTTAAAAGTACTTTTCCTTGTGCACATGTGTGTGTTTCTCTAGGGCAGAGGTCAGCAAACTTTTTCTGTAAAAGGCCAGATAGTAAATATTTTACACTTTGCAGTCTAAGAACACTCCCTGTTGCAATTATTCAGTGCTGTTATTTTAGCAAGAAGGCAGTCATAGATGAGATATAAGCAAATGAGTATGGCTCTGTGCCAGTAAAACTTGACGGACACTGAAGTTCGAATTTTGTATAATTTTCATGTGTTATGAAACATGATTTTTCCCCCAACCATTTAAAAATGTTAAAGCCATTCTTAGCTCATGGGCCTCATAAAAACAGGCAGGAGGCCATACTTTGCTGACACCTGATCTAGTGTAGCCGTTAGCAATGGAATTATTAGGTCATGTGCAATTTCAGCTTCATGTAGATATTGTCAAATTGATCTCCAAAGTGTTTTAACTAACACTTTTTAAGTTTTCCAGTTTAGGGGTGCCTGAGTGGCTCAGTTGGTTAAGCATCTGCCTTTGGCTCAGGTCATGATCCCAGAGTCCTGGGATTGAGCCCCATGTCTGGGCTCCCTGCTCAGCAGAGGGTTCTGCTTCTCCCCCTCTCTCTGCCCCTGCTCGTGTGTACTCTCTCTAATAAATAAATAAAATCTTTTAAAAAAGAATATTTTAAAAAATAAGTTTTCCAGTTTATACACATCATCACCCACTTCATAATGTTTGATGTTTTACTTTTTGCTAGTCTGATGGGATTATCAGATAGTGGTTTTAATTTATAATACTGTGGTTTATAGTGAGATTAAGTATCTTTATTGCATTAAAAAAAAAACTATTCATCGTTCATTCAACATTCAAAAAATATTGAGTGCCAGGGGCGCCTGGGTGGCTAAGTCGTTAAGAGTCTGCCTTCGGCTCAGGTCATGATGCCAACGTCCTGGGATCAAGCCCTGTGTCAGGCTCCCTGCTCAGCAGGGAGCCTGCTTCTCCCTCTCCAGCTCCCCCCTGCTTGTGTTCCCTCTCTCACTGTCTCTCTGTTAAATAAATAAATAGAATCTTTAAAAAAAAAAAATATTGAGTGCCAACCTCAAGTTAATCCCTATTCTTTGAGCTTGGTGCACATAAGTAAACAAAATACCCTCTAAGTTTATTTTTGTGCTTTGGGGCTTTTTATGTGTGTGTTTCTGTTCTTAATTGCTCATTCATATTTTCTGCCTATTTTGCTTTTCTTTTGGAATGTTGGGGTTCATTATATACTCTGGCTAGTAAATTGGATTGGTTGAGTTATATGAATTGAGCATATATCTTATGAAATTATTACTTTTTTTAATGAATGGAATAATTTTATGAACAGAATTTTTTAATGTACTGTAGTCTTCATTGTTTTTTCCCCAGTGACTTGTACTTTTTGTGATGTAAGACATCCTTTGGTCTTATTTGTCCTTTGTATTATAACTTCTTTGTTTTATTAATTGCTGTTCTTTAGTTTTTATGACAGCAGCAGTGCCCGTCAGGTATACATGTTGGGTTAACAGAATTTGGAAATCTATTTGTAGTATATATATTATGTTTCCTTTACATTAAAAAAATATTTTAAAGACTTTATTATATATTTGCAAATCATATATTATAAGGGATTAATATCCAAAATATACAAAGAACTTCTATAACTCATTACCAAAAACCTCCAAATAATCCAATTAAAAATGGACAAAGGACAAAGGAGGGGCATCTGGATGGCTCAGTTGGTTAATCATCCAACTCTTGATCTCAGCTCAGGTCTTGATCTCAGGGTTGTGAGTTCAGGCACCATTAAAAAAAGAAAGAAAGAAAATGGACAATGTACTTGAATAGACATTTTTCCAAAGAAGACATACAGATGGCGAATAGGTACATGAAAAGGTGCTCAACTATCACTCATCATTCCACTTACAGGAATATATCTGAAGGAAACAGTGTCGGGGGAGGTGGGTAAAGGTTAAATAGGTGGTGGGGGATTAAGGAATGTACTTGTGATTGGGGCACCTGGGTGGCTCAGTCGTTAAGCGTCTGCCTTCGGCTTAGGTCATGATCCTGGGGTCCTGGGATCAAGCCCCACATCCAGATCCCTGCTAGGCAGGAAGCCTGCTTCTCCCTCTCCCACTCCCCCTGCTTGTGTTCCCTCTCTCACTGTGTCTCTCTCTGTCAAATAAATAAAATCTTAAAAAAAAAAAAAATGGAATGTACTTGTGATGAGCACGGGGTGTTCTATGGAAGTGTGGAATCACTATATTATACACATGAAACTAATACTACATTGTATGTAAAAACTTAAAAAAGAAAAACACTATGTCAAAGAGTTGTACCCTCATGTTCATAGTAGCATTATTTATAATAGCCAAGACATGGAAAAAACCTAAGTATCCATTGACAAATGAATGGATAAAGAAGTTGTGATGTACATATATTCAACAGAATATTATTCAGCCATAAAAAATAAGGAAATCTGCAATTTGTGACAACATATATGACCTTGAGAGCATTATGCTAAGTGAGATAAGTCAGACAGAAAGACTAATAGTGTACGATCTCACTTATGTGTGGAATCTAGGAAAAACAGATCAGATTTGTGATTATCTGAGGCAAGGAATGAGATGAGGGGTAGAGGACTTGGAGAAGGTGGTCAGAAGGTACAAACTTCTTGTAGTGGGGATTTAATGTACAAAATGATGACCATAGTTAACATTCCTATGTGGTATTTTTTAATAGTTGTTGAGAGTAAATCATCACAGGAAAAAGTTCTCATGAGGTTTTTATGTGATCAGCTGTCATCACAAGGAAAGGAACTTTTGATTCTGTATCTATATGAGGTGATGGATGTTAACTGAAGTTACTGTGGTAATCGTTTCACAATACATGTAAATCAAGTCACTGTGCTGCACACCTTGAATTTACAGTGGTATATGCCAGTTATAGCTCAAGGAAACTGGAAAAAAACAGACTTTTCCTAATCATGCAAAATATTTATTTTTTTAAAGTCTTTTTTAAGGGCAGTTTTAGGTTCACAGCAAAGTTGAGAGGAAGATACAAAGATTTTCCATGTATAGTGGAAATGCATACTACTTCTGCTTCCACACATGCATAGCGTCCACATCTATCAACATCTCCCAACAGAGTGGTATATTTATTACAGTTGGTAAGCCTATATTGACATAGGGGCACCTGGCTGGCTCAGGTGGAAGAGTGTGGGACTCTTCATTTTGGGGTTGTGAGTTTTAGCCCCATGTTCAGTGTAGAGATTACTTAAATAAACCTACATTGACACATCATAATCACCCAAAGTTCATATTTACAATATGATTCACTTCTGTTGTTTTAGAGTCTGTGGGTTTGGACAAATGTGTAATGACTTGTATCCATCATCATAATACCATATGGAGTATTTTCAGTGCCATAAAATTCTGCGCTCCACCTATTCATCCGTCAAACTTGCCTCCCCAACACATTCTTGGCAACTACATCTTTTTGCTGTCCCCATAGTTTTGCCTTTTCCAGAATGTCATATAGTTGAAATCATATAGTATGTAGCTTTTTCATATTTGTTTCTTTCAGTTCATATTATGCATAAGTTTCCTCCATGTCTTTCATGGCTTGATAGCTAATTCCTTCTTAGGGAAATAATATTCCATTGTCTGGATGCACATAATTATCCATTCACCTACTGAAGGACATCTTGGTTGCTTCCAAGTTTTGGCAGTTATGATAAAGCTGCTATAAACATTTGTGTGCAGATTTCAGTGTGGAGGTAAGTTTTTAACTCCTTAAATACCAAGGAGTGCAGTTGCTGTATTACCATACATACTACAATATGTGTAGTTTTGCAAGAAATCACGAAACTGTACCATTTTGTATTCTCACCAGCAGTGAGTGAGAATTCTTATTTTTCCACATCCTCACTAGCAAGGAAACTGGAAAAAACAAACTTTTTTCCTAACCATGCAAAATATTTATTTTGTACATTTTGGTGTTGTCAGTGTTCGAGAGTTTAGCTAGGTGTGAAGTATCTCATTGTTTTAATTTGCATATCCCTGATGACCTATGATGTGGAGCATCTTTTCATATGCTTATTTGCCATCTTTATATCTTTGGTGAGGTGTCTGTTAAGGTGTTTGGCCCCTTTTTTAAAAAATTGAGGAATATTTGACACATAGTAGTAAATTAGTTTCAGCTGTGCAACATTGTGATTCCACAAGTCTATACATCATGCTCACCACAAGTGTAGCTACTATCAGTTACCATACAATGCTATTATGATACTTTGACTATATTCCCTATGTTGTGCCTTTTAAGATTTATTTATTTATTTGAGAGAGAGAAAGAGGGCATGTGCACATGAGTGGGGGAAGGGGCAGAGGGAGAGGGACAGAGCCAAGCCGACTCCACTGGATCTCAAGACTCAGATCAGGACCTGAGCTGAAACCAAGAGTCAGATGCTTAACCTGCTTCACCCAGGCACCCCTATGGGGTGTCTTGTCTCTGTGACTTATCCATTCCATAATAGGAAGCCTGTATCTCCTACTCCCCTTCACCCGTTTTGCCTATCCTACAACCCTCCTCTCTCTTTTTACCCATTTTTTAATCAAGTTTTTCTTATTATTGACTTTTTTTTTAAGATTTTATTTATTTGAGAGAAAGCGAGAGCGAGAGAGAGCATGTGCGGGTGAGGGGCAGAGGGAGAAGTGGACCCCGCTGAGCAGGGAGCCCGACACGATCCTGGGGCTTCCAGGATCACGACCTGAGCCGAAGGCAGATGCTTAACCAACTGAGCCACCCAGGTGTGCCCCCTTACTGACTTTTAAGAGTTCCTTGCATATTTTGGATACAGTCCTTTATCAGATACATCTTCTGCAAATATTTTCTCCCAGTCTGTGGATTGTCTTTAATTTTCTTGACATTATCTTTTTCAGAGCAGAAGTTTTTGTTTGGGTTTTTTTTTTTTTTAAGTTTAACTGATATTGTGATTCTACTTTTATTTATTTAAATTTTACTTAGTTAACATACAGTGCAATATTGGTTTCTGGAGTAGAATTCAGTGATTCTCACTTACATACAAGACCCATTGCTCCTCACAAGTGTCCTCCCTAATACCCTTCACCCACCTCCCTCCATCAGCCCTCAGTTTGTTCTTTAAGAGTCTCTTATTATGGTTTATTTCCCTTTCTCCCTTACCCCCCTTCCCATGTGTTCATCTGAATACTTTCTTAAATTCCACACATGGTATTTGTTTTTCTCTGACGGACTTATTTCACTTAGCATAATACACTCCAGCTCCATCCACGTCATTGCAAATGGCAAGATTGCATTCTTTTTGATGGCAGAGCTATATTCCATCATATATATACACCACATCTTCTTTGTCCATTCATCAATCAGTGGACATTTGGGCTCTCTCCATAGTTTGGCTATTGTTGATAATGCTGCTATAAACATTGGGGTTATCTACCCCTTTGAATTTGTGTTTTTATATACTTTGGGTAAATACCTAGTAGTGCAATTGCTGGGTTGTAGAGTGGTTTTATTTTTAGCTTCTTGAGAAACCTCCATACTGTTCTTGAGTGGCTGCACCAGTTTGTATTCCCACCAACACTGTAAGAGGGTTCCCCCAGAAATTCTTAATTTTAATGAAGTCTAGTTTATCAGTTCTTTCATGGATTGTGCCTTGGGTGTTATATCTAAAGTCATTGTCATACCCAGGGTTATCTAGGTTTTCTCCTATGTTATCTTGTAAGAGTTTTATAGTTTTGCATTTTACATTTAGGTGTATGATCAATTTTTTTTTAAGATTTTATTTATTTATTTGAGAGAAAGAATGAGATAGAGAGAGAGCATGAGAGGGGGGAGGGTCAGAGGGAGAAGCAGACTCCCTGCTGAGCAGGGAGCCCGATGCGGGACTCGATCCCGGGACTCCAGGATCATGACCTGAGCCGAAGGCAGTTAACCAACTGAGCCAACCAGGTGCCCTAGGTGTATGATCAATTTTGAATTAATTTTTTTGAGGGATGTAAGGTTTGTGTCTAGAGTCATTTTTTTTTGCATGTGGATGTCCAGTTTGTTCCAGCACCATTTTTTGAAAAGACTAATTTTGTTCCATTGTATTGCCTTTGCTACTTTGTCAAAGATCCAGTTATATTATGTTCATGTGGCTCTGTTCTGGGCTATTTTTTCCCACTAATTTTTCTTTTCTTCTGCCAACACCATACTGATTTGATTATCGTAGTTTTATAGTAAGACTCAAAGTTGGGTGGTGTCAGTCCTCCAGATTTGTTCTTCGTAAATACTGTGTTGGCTATTCTGGGTCTTTGGCCTTTGTACATAAACTTTAGAATCTATTTCTTACCAGCTACAAAATAACTTGCTGAGATTTTGATTGCGATTGCATTGAATCTACAAATAATGTTGGGAAGAATTGGTAACTTGACAATACTGAGTTGTGCTATCCATGATATTATTTAGTTCTATTTGATTTCATTTATCAGAGTTTCTCTAGTTTCCCTCATGTAGACCTTGCACATATTTTATTAGCTTTATAGCTAAGTATTATGTTATGGGGTATGCTAATGTAAGTGATATTGTGTTTTTAATTTCAAATCCCACCTTTTCATTATTGGTGTATTGGAAAGCAATTGAACTTTTGTTATCAGCCTTGTATCCTGCAGACTTAACTGTAATTGCTTATTAGTTGTAGAAGGTTTTTTGATTAACTATTTTGGATTTTCTATGTAAGTGATCATATCATCTGTGAGCAAAGACAGTTTTATTTCTTCCTTTCGAATCTATATCCCTCTTATGTCCTTCTTCTGTTCTTCTGAATTAGCTAGAATTCCCAGTGCAGCGTTGGAAAGGAATGAGAGGGTCATTTTCCCCTTGTACCTGATCTTAGTGGAAGAGCTTTGATTTCTCACCATTATGTATGATGTTAGCTGTAGATTTTTGTAGATAGTCTTTATTAAGTTTAGGGAGTTCCCCAGTATTCCTAGTTTACTGAGTTTTTTTTTTTTTTTTTTTATCATGAATAAGAGTTAAATTTTATCAAGTGCTTTTTCTGCCTCTATTGATAGGATTGTGTGACTTTTCTTTTTTAGCTTATTCATTGACTTAATTGATTCCATTAATTGATTTTTGAATGTTTTGCAAAGCTGGGACAAATTCCATTTGGTTATGGTGTATAATTCTTCTTAAACATTGTTGGATTCAATTTGTTAATATTTTGCATCTGTGTTCATGAGAGATTATTGTTTGTAGTTTTCTTATAATTGTCTGGTTTGATAATTAGGGTAATGTTGGTCTCATAGAATGCTTCTATTGTTTGAAATAGATTATAGGGAATTGATACAATTTCTTGTATTTGATACAAGATAGAATTTGATAGAATTCACCAGTGAATCCATCTGGGCTTGGTGCTTTCTGGTTTGGAAAGTAATTAATTACTGATGCAATTTCTTTAGTAGATAGAGGCCTATTTAGATTGTCTCTTTTTTTGTGAGTTTTGGCAGCTTGTATCTTTCAAGGAAGTGGTCCATTTCCTCTAGGTTATCAAATTTGGACGTGGAGCTGTTAATAGTATTCCTTTATTCTTTTAACATCCATGGGATCTGTAGTGGTGCTTCTTTTTTCATTTTTGGTACTAGTAATTTGTGTCCTTCTCTTTTTAGGTAGCCTGGCTTGAGGCTTATTGATTTTTATCAGTCTTCAAAGAATCAGTCTTTGGTTTTGTTGGCTTTTCTCTGTCGATTCCCTATTCAATTTCATTGATTTCTGTTCCAGGTTGTATTATCTCTTTTTTTCTGCTTATTTTGGATTTGAATTGGTCTTTTTCTGGTTTCCTAAGATAGAAGCTTAGATGATATATTTTAGATCACAATCCTGCGATCAAGACCCAAGCTGAGATCAAGATTCAGATCTTAACTGACTGAACCACCCAGCTGCCCGTAGATCTTTTATGCATACATTTAATGCTATAAATTTCCCTGTATGTAGTGTTTCCACTATATTTCACAAATTTGTTAAGTTGTGCTTTCATTTTCATTTAGTTCAAAATATTTTTAAATTTATTGTGAGATTTTTTCTTTGACCCATTTGTTTTTTTTAGAGTTGTGTTATTTAATCTTCCATGTATTTGGGGATTTTCCAATTATTGATTTCTAGCTTATCTTTCTTTTATAGAATTCTAGTTTAATCTTATTGTGGTCTGAGAGCAGACGTTGTGTGATTTGTTTCTATAAATTTGTTAAAGTGTTTTATGGCCCAGAATGTAGTCTTTGTGATTGTTCCATGTGAGCTTT
The DNA here is from genome assembly GCF_011800145.1 of Mirounga leonina. Taxonomy (NCBI): domain Eukaryota; kingdom Metazoa; phylum Chordata; class Mammalia; order Carnivora; family Phocidae; genus Mirounga; species Mirounga leonina. The sequence goes on from NW_023270807.1 coordinate 35,691,408, forward strand.
TTTCTGTTGTTGGATGAAGTGGTCTGTAGATGTCAGTAATCTCCAGTTGATTGATGGTATTATTGAGGTCATCTGTGCTCTCAACTGATTTTCTGCCTCCTGGAACAGTCCATGTCTAATACAGGAATGTTATAGTTTCCAACTGTGATAATGGATTCATCTATTTCTTCTTGCATTTCTCTTAGTTTTTGCCTCACATAGCTTAACACTGTTGCTAATTGTACACCTGGTAGGGATTGTTGTGTCTTCTTTGAGAATTGACTGTTAACATAATGTAATGCCCTTCTTTATCTCTAATAACTTCCCTTGCTTTGACATCTGCTTTGTCTGAAAATACAGCTACTCCTGCTTTCTTTTGATTTATTGTTAGCGTGGTATATTTTTCTCCATCTTTTACTTTTAATCTATATGTGTCTATTTAGTGTCTGTTTAAAATATGTTTCTGTAGGTGGCATATGGTTGGATCTTGTTTGATCCACTTTGAGAGCCTCTGTCTTTTGATTGGTGCATCTAAACCATTGATGTTCAGAGTGATTATTGGTAGAGTTGGATTAATGTCTACAATGTCTGTCTGTGTTTTCTGTTTGTTGCAAAGTGTTTTTGTTCTGTAATTTATAATTTTCAAATGTTAACTCTTGCTTTTGGAATAAACTCTACTTGATTATAATGTATTACTCTTTACATATTACTGGATTTGATTTGCTAATTTTTTTTTTTTTAAGATTTTATTTATTTATTTGACAGAGAGACAGTGAGAGGGAACACAAGCAGGGAGAGTGGGAGTGGGAGAAGCAGGCTTCCTGCTAAGCAGGAAGCCTGATGCGGGACTCGATCCCAGTACCCTGGGATCATGACCTGAGCCAAAGGCAGACACTTAAAGACAGCCACCCAGGCGCCCCGCTAATATTTTATATAGGGTTTTATATCTGTCTCCATGAGAGAGTGGTAATTTTCCTTCCTTGAATGTCATAGTCAGGTTTGGAATTAGGTATTCTCACTTTGCAAAATGAACTGTAGGATGTTTCTTTTTTCTTTTATGTTCTGGGAGAATAAATTTGTTGCTATTTCTTAGAAGATTGAAAGAATTTACTAGAGGGGTGCCTGGCTGGCTCAGTTGTTAGAGCGTGTGATTCTTGGTCTTGGGGTCATGATTTTGAGTCCCATGTTGGGGGTAGAGTTTACTTAAAAGCAACAACAACAACAGAACTAAATTACTTCCCATGAAATCAAAATAACCTGGGTTTTTTTTGTTTTATTGTTTTTAAGGAAATAGCTAGAGAGGCCTTTTCTGAATATTTCATTATGGAAAGATTTGTAATAGTTCAGTTTCTTTTATTGATGCAGCAATGTTCAAATCTTGTCGTGTCAGTTTGGTAATATTTGTGCCCTTGTAGGTATTTTGGTTTGCTTTCTCTGGTCAACTAAGTCAGTTCCTCCCCATCCATCAAATTTTAATCTTTCATCAATTTAATTATATCTCTCATTTACCATTATCTCCTTTCTGGTTTTCTTTTTGTTCTTAAGCGTTTCTACTTTCTCTCCCCTCCTTCCATTTCTGTCATTTTAATGAAGGGTATGGAGAAAAATGCATGTATTTAATTTGTGATACTTAACTGGGATCTGTCTTCAACCTTTATCTCTCCTTCCACTCAGTTTCATAAATGGAGTATAGTGGACATAATTTTCCACTCTCATTATTTCTAATGTCAACCATAGCAGGATACTGAAATGTGATAATACTCTCAAAGACTTTTGAGGATTTAAGTTTTTGTTCCTACTCCAAGTTGCCCTAAACTCATGTTTTTAAAATGTGTTTGCGTTTTATAATTTATTTTCTTATTGACAATAATCACTTTCATGAGGTTATTCTCTCATTTATTCATTTGTATGTTCTAATCTGCTGTCAATTAGGAAATCATATGACTAGATTTGTTAGAATTGTGTGTATAGAACCCTAGTTCCTTCAGTGTGTAAATAATAAACATTTCTTGACTTTTTGCTGCCTAGTGGCTTTTTTGATTAACTTGCCTGACTCATTTGATGGATACTAGTTGCTGGATTATGAGTCTTTATTAAGCTAGTAATCATTATAGTTTATTACCTTTTCTGTCTTGATAGGGTAACTTTCACCTAACCATCTTTTTTTATTTTTTAAAAAGATTTTATTTATTTATTTATTTATTTATTTATTTATTTATTTATTTATTTA